>NC_035447.2:1115706-1342792 GCF_002127325.2 Helianthus annuus
TTGGGTCTGTGTTTGACTTAATTCCTCTGCTGACTTCTTCCTCTTTTTCTTTGGTCTGCCTATCTGGTTATGATGTTTAGGAGGTAACAAAGTGGTAGGGCATCTCGACTTTGGCCATTCATCCATACCATTGATTGGTTCAATGGTAGACTCATAAACCAGCTTCCATGTTTCATACCAGTATGCTTGATCAATCCACTTTTCTGGTATGTGTCCCCACCTCCATGACCCTGATTCCAGATTGCAGCCACTGCGTGCTTGCAAGGCATACCAGTTTCTTTGCCCTTTCTTACATTAGATACATAATATAGTCCGAGTCTTCATCAGATACATAATTACCCTTAGCTGCTTTGCCCTTTCTTACATTATAACCCTCAGCTACTTTGGCCTTTCCTTTAGAAACCTCATCTACTTTGGCCTTTCCTTTAGAAACCTCATCTACTTTGGCCTTTCCTTTAGAAACCTCGTCTATATCACTACTATCATCCTGCTCATAATCACCTGCCTTAGGTTCAAAATTGCTATCATCTGATCCATCACTACCACTATTTTCTGATCCATCACTACCACTATTTTCAGATCCATCACTACTTACAATCTCTTCAACAATGTGCTCCCCATCAGCTGCACTACTGCCATCCACGTCATCTACATTTTCATTGATATCATGCTCTGCATTGTTTCTTAACTGCAAACCTTCATAATCAGGTCTAATATGTTCTACAAACACATCTATCAGTTTAGTAGTTCTAGATAGCTTTAAAAGATCAAGAATATAGCCATCATTTAACAGTGGTCTTAGCCCTAAATCCAGATCCTCTCCTGGTAATTTATACATAAATCTCATATCATCCTCCTCTCTATACCCAATATCCACCATTATATCCTTCAGTACAATGACTGAAAAGTAGTCTGAGTTAACCTTGTCAACATAAGAAACCTTACCCTTCGCATATGTCATTCCATGATACTCTGTAAATTCATCTCCATGGTGTATTTCGATTGAAAAGTTTTCAGGGTAGTTTACTGCATCAATGAACATATAAACTTCAAATAAGTGATCAATCCACTTTAAAAAGGCAAAATTTAAGCAAAATGTTGAGTGTTAAACAGAACTTACCATATGCCTCTTCTGGATTGAATACTTCATTAGGATCACGAACACACCAAGGATCATTCATCGTTCAGAAACCACCACACAATGCTCGTTCACAGCTCAGTCGCCTTTGATCGATCCTCTTCGTTTCGTTGTTAGGGTTTTATAATTGGGGGAACTGTGTGTGTTGTGATCGATGAAATGAAGCAGCTATTTCATTTAAAGAGCTTATAAAGGCTTTAATTAAAAGAAAAAGAAATAAGAAAAAAAGGTTAATAAAAGGAATAATGAAATGACAAAAATGTCCTTGGCAGCTTTAACATATATGGATGGAGTTAAGTCAGTTGGACCAAAATGACAACGATGAAACCTTTTTGGATTCAGATGTTAAAAATGAAACATTTGAACTAAACATTAAAAGCATTTCTACAAATCTTTAAGGTATGTCCAGAATAGGTCTTATACATGGAAATAATTGATATAAGATTAACCCATCATATTAGTTATATGATTGTGTATCCTAAATTATAAAGAAAAAAAAAATATTCAAGTCAGCTGGTTGATATATAATAATTAATTAGTAAATGAGTTGAGTTGATAAATTGGATATTAAGCTTACCTTAAGTGGTCTCGAAGTTCTCATACTTTAAAAAGATTTGAGATTGAATTGTGATTGGTTAAATAATGGAGATGGAGATTCTCACAAAATAACTATGGTAATAAAATATCAGTGATGTAACCGTGACACAAATAAATAAAGTCAGTTTCGTGAATCTATAAAAGATCTATTTAATTGAATACTTGAATATAGATTTCGAATATATACGAAGTAAAGTATTAAATAGACATACTTTGATAGTATGGGATAAAGTACGTTACATAAGGTTTGGAAAAAAAAAAATGACCCCTTCTATTTATATGTATTAGCCAAAAGGTGGAACCGTTTAAGTGGTCAATATTAAACATAAATTTCAATAAATATTAGTGAATTCTTTATTTTAACTAGAACTATAACAAATACCTGTGATCCCATATAAATTTGTGAATTTATGTTAAAACTCTTCAATGAGACATATGTATTTATACATATAAGTGTTTGGGTAACACATATGTTACCCATATGCTTATCTGTTTAAAACATTTACGGTGATACCAATAGTACGTGATTTGATAAAGTTATATATAGACATATCATTGGTCATTTAATTAATATATTATATTTGATAAAGTTATAGCCATTAATTTGAAAGAAAATGATATATTTCCTTTTCTGGGCTAATTGGTTTTGTGCCATAGAAAATATATTTGAAGAAGTAATGGGACATTACTAAATTTAGAATTATTAGTTGAAAGAATGATCAACAGTGATTTGACCACCGTCACAGGGATCGCCTAGTGACAGATACTTTAAATAATAGTAAAATATGATATTTGACGTAAATTTATTTCAATATATTACTATTTTTATTATTAAAAAAAAGTAATGGGAATAAGCTAGATGATTGGTACCATGTCATGTATAGTTATTATTTTATATGTGTGTATATATTTCGAAAGCTTAAATATTAAACTGGAGATTTGAAAATTTCGTTTGTTTCTAAATAATAAATATACACATGTATACACAATCTGTTGATGGTATACACAATATAATATCTTCTAAAGATAAGAGAAAATAGCACTGGTAATTCTTATAAAGACATGAAGCCATTATAAGAATAAATCATGAAACCTATTATGTTTTAAAATATCATCTGTCTCAATAAAATATTCCATGCATCAGAATCTCATAATATATAAGCATGAATAGAGTTAGCTGTAAGTATACTTATTACATTGAACCTAGCTATAATATCAATGGAGACAATGATATAATTGAAACTCCATTCTCCAATCAAAAAGAAAACTATAACCATAATAATATCTATGCTTAAATGAAAAAGTTACGATATTGATATTCACTGGTAACAACCAGGATAGTATTTAGACTTGAATCTAAGAAAAAAAATGCTTTAGTATAAAGCTCTGAGACATGCCAATTACTTGCATAGATAAAGTGTGATGGTTATTGGTATCCCGTGAGAATGATGACTAGAACAGTGCCTGTATGATAAATAAGCAATAACACTTGGCCACTGTTATTTCTTGTTTATTGATACTACTCGGTTCTAGAGTATGATCCATCATGAGAATACTAATTTCCTTGTTCCTTGATACAAGCTATAATAAATGATGTACTTCTGAAATCATCATTTGAGAAAATTCTATTTACGGGAAATACAATGATAACTACCTCTCCGGCAAGTCTGGGTATGATGTGGTGTACACTCCAGCTTGTCCGGGTGAGATGGGGGTACCTCTCCGGCGAGACCGGGTGAGATGGGGTATATGTTATGTTAATGAAATTCCCTAAATAGTACCATGATTTGATGTCTAACCTGTTTTTGGAAATATGACTCTGTTAAATACACTGACCTGATGAATGGTGTGTATATTACAGTATGTGAAATATATGATTATATAGATATGTATATCTATGAGGAAATCCAAAGACCATATTGATTGACAATTAGGGATAAATCACGAACAGGTGTGTCAATTCTAGATGTAATTATCAGGAATCTCTCGTATACGTCTATAATTTCGATATCAAACACTATTTCGTTTGATCATCAGTCTCGAAACTCGTGCGACAAGATGAACGAAGGGAATCCTATAAGTTGGGACGCCATGGAAAGTATAAGATTTCTCTTTGCGATTATTAACGCATTAGGAAACCTGTAACTAAAAGCTGTGTTAAAATACAAAACATATTTCAGTCAAGAATAAGAATCTCATAGAAAATAGTTCTGGTCAAAGTTTAAAGCAAAGACCAGAATAAACTAGGATCATAACAAACTAAAAGTATTTTTCTATATTTCAGGGAATCTCGAGGACGAGATTTAAAACAAGGTGGGGAGGATGTAACATTTCCAAAATTTTTAGTTATATAAAATATATAAACTTATGTCATTAAAAGAATACATCATGGGTAAGTTGACCAATGGAAAAATGAGATATTTTGGGCAAGCGTGGGAACCATTTAATAATTAAATTATAAAAATACATTATATTTGAACCTACTCTGTTTTTAATGAAACTTGATTCAAAATGTAGATAAAAATATGCTCGTCCTAATAACATATTTATTATTTTATAAAACATCATGTTTTAAGAAGTTATAAGCACCAAAAGAGTAAAGCAGTTAAATTAGTTATAATAATATAATAATAATAATAATATTTTCATTTTGAAATCACTATATGTACATATGTACGTGTCTTACAAATATTAAAAAAAGAATATGTGAAATTAATGCACACATATGTGGAAGCAATTCAACGAATAGAAAGAATCATTTTGGACGTGCACTCCAAGTCTCAAAGTAGTATATATAGGAATTCATATGATCATTTCAAACCTGCTCATATCCCTCGACAACTTTCCTTCTCTTTAGAATTCTACCTTTTAATAATAATAAAGCCATGCTCCGTTTTAAGTGTTTTAACCCTTATCACTAATACCCTGTCCGACTGACGTAGGGCCCCGTAACGTATGTCAAGGCTCTGCCTAAATTCGTTGGGGTTCTGTCTCGTGACGTAGGGATAAAGTGTAATTGGGTTACTCTACTTAATGTGAGTGCACTATATATATTTTACCAAATCACCCAGGAGTGATACCCAAAATATAACCACCCTCCTAAAACACCTCCGACACCTTACACTTTCTAAAATACACCCCGTATGTGAAAACCGAGCCCGAAGTACAATATAACATTAAAAATAAATGAAAAACAAGAAATAGTAAGTTGAGGCGGGCCGCGTAGACCCACCCCAAACCCTTACGCGGGCCGTATGAAAGCTAGAACCGGACTCCTTTGGTTTCTTAAGTCTAGGCGGGCCGCGTAAGGCCACACCGTTAGTTTACGCGGGCCGCGAGTGTCCCAATTGGTGGCGCAGCCCGGTGATGACACGTGTCATCATCGTGGCGAGGCTAGATCATGACCAGGACAAGCTATACGTTGACCTGGAGTCAACGCGGGCCGCGTAAGACCTGTTCTTATTTGACGCGGGCCGCGAGAGAGTTCAGTATCAGTCCTATAAATTGGATCGTCGAGCCTTCAGTCCAATTCGTTCAGAATTCAATTTTCTCTCTTAATTTCTGAGTAGTAGAAGTAATACCCGGGCATTATACCCCCTAATTAGCGAAGCTCTGCCTCGTTGTAAGTATCATAACCCCTGGATACGTATTAGATACTCTGCCCGATTGATCTAGGGTTCCGTAACGGCTGTCGTGGTTCTGCCCGACGTAGTCGTTGGAATGCCGTCTCGGGGAGGGTATTACTAATGTTAAAATGGGTTATTATACTAACGCGTGTGCATTGTTTATTTAATTAGATTATAACCAGGGAATCACAAAGGAAAGCCCTATAATAGCAATGTGAGTGATCCTTCTTTTTATGAACTCATTTTTGTGAGTTGATCCACTTTTTGTTAACTGTTTTTACAAAACCTTGCATACTTTTCTATGCTAATAACAGTTATTGAGTATTTGTAAGAATACAATTATCATGGGTATGTTGGGGTTTTGTATACAAAATTTGTTACAACCTGGTTATGGAGTAACATTACCACAAGTCGGGTGTCGACAGTACCAAGGGTGATAATTGATATAACTTGGAAACAAATGTAATTGCGGATGCGCCCTCAATACTGTTCACTGTGACTTTCTATTTAAACTTGATTAAACTGGGATCCACTCACCAGTATTTCCTGCTGATAAAATGTTTTAAACACGTGTTTCAGGTAACTTAGTGTAAAGCCAATAGAAGCCAGCTGGAGAGCACTGAAGACTTGGAAAAGTGGCAATAAAGTTACCTAAAATAAAATAGATGTTTTTATTAAATTAAATAGGATTTATTCCTATAAAAATGTATGTACTGCAAAACTTGGGTTTTATCCCATGTGTTTAATATTATGAAAATAAGGTGGTTTTACTCTGATAAAATATTTCCTAACTACGGTCCTGATGAAAAATTCCGCTGCCAAATTAGACAATACCCGATACCACCGACACTGGATCACGGCCGCCCGTTCCCGGGGATTAGGGATCGGGGGTTGTGACAGAAGGTGGTATCAGAGCTATGCCACTGGTTCAAGCCAAAGAAGTGTTCTGCTGACACTTAAGATTTAAATTCTGTGTTAGGAAATAACTTATGTGATTATGTGTTTTATATTATTTGCTTATTTGTTAGTCTACAGTATGGGTAAGCAAAAGATTTCGAATATCTATTGTCAATTAGATAGTTTACCAAAAGATAAGGGAACCTCATTTCAACCAAATCCCTCAGGATACTCAGCAGATATTGAAAAAGGAATATTCATTAGTAAGGCACAGTCTAAGAAACCATTTGCCACTAGAAAAAGAAGCAGAATTATTAGAAAAAGTCAAGAGAAAATAAAGAAGTCACAACCAAAGGGAATAATAAGAAACCATTTATTCCATATTTAAAATATATATATACATCATACTGTCAAAGCCACATCACAATAGGGATATAAAACTTTATTTAATTACTTATAAAACAATGAATACAAACTTAAATTAATTGATATCAAATAGAAGTATTACAGCTATCTGTAATTTATAATTAGTTACCACAAACCATAAATAGAAATGGAATATAGTTTTATTTCAATATAAACTATTGAATTATTTGTGACTATTTTAAGCGCACTATATTGCAGTTATGCAAAATAAAAATGGTATATCTCTCATATAGATACTTGATATTAAATTACATCCCCTAGTTATAGCTATAGTAGATAAACCCAAAATTTTATTATGGAATATAATTATATGATACAGTATTGAATACTCCTCATGATCAAAGGTACCATTATTCATTATGACCTACTATGAAAAAATGAATCAGATAAACAATGGGTAAATCTCCATATATTAGCCACTACAGCAGTAAATACTAACTTATATTAAATAGTTGAACCGCCAAACCAGTATTAGCACCCATGCCACCTATGAGCCAGAAATTTTAAAGAAATTTTACCCATTAAATAAACAACCTAGTAAGGAAAAAAAAATAGGATAAACCTTACATAAAGGCATATTGAGCATAATACTCTTATAACCTAGATAAACTAAAATAAGTCACGGATGCATAATCACTAGTCTGTTTTGAATTCCAGTTGTAGCTTATAATAATTATATATATAAATACATATATATATATAAGTCGCAATGTTCGTCATTTTTAATCAATCTATTTTTATGATTGTACCCACATGTTTATATTAGATTGAGCCAAAGCTATTAAATTAACCAAAAGGATTTTAGGAATTAATAAAATTTAAAAGATTGCTTTAATAGATTGATCCAAAGCAAATTTTGAAACCCAGGTCTACCAATTTACCACTCCATTTTATTCCTTCTAGTTTGTAAACAGTTGGCCATAAGACTTTATACTTTCATAATTTTACGTTGGGATTATTTATAAAGGTTTCTATTAAAATACTTAGCGATAAAATAAATGGTTAAATGAATATGAGGGATATTCATGATTAAATAAAATTATTTAAATTTTTTTTGGGTTGGTTGGACTACGTAGAAAGGCCTAACTAAACATTAAAAGCATTTCTACAAATCTTTAAGGTATGTCCAGAATAGGTCTTATACATGGAAATAATTGATATAAGATTAACCCATCATATTAGTTATATGATTGTGTATCCTAAATTATAAAGAAAAAAAAAATATTCAAGTCAGCTGGTTGATATATAATAATTAATTAGTAAATGAGTTGAGTTGATAAATTGGATGTTAAGCTTACCTTAAGTGGTCTCGAAGTTCTCATACTTTAAAAAGATTTGAGATTGAATTGTGATTGGTTAAATAATGGAGATGGAGATTCTCACAAAATAACTATGGTAATAAAATATCAGTGATGTAACCGTGACACAAATAAATAAAGTCAGTTTCGTGAATCTATAAAAGATCTATTTAATTGAATACTTGAATATAGATTTCGAATATATACGAAGTAAAGTATTAAATAGACATACTTTGATAGTATGGGATAAAGTACGTTACATAAGGTTTGGAAAAAAAAAAATGACCCCTTCTATTTATATGTATTAGCCAAAAGGTGGAACCGTTTAAGTGGTCAATATTAAACATAAATTTCAATAAATATTAGTGAATTCTTTATTTTAACTAGAACTATAACAAATACCTGTGATCCCATATAAATTTGTGAATTTATGTTAAAACTCTTCAATGAGACATATGTATTTATACATATAAGTGTTTGGGTAACACATATGTTACCCATATGCTTATCTGTTTAAAACATTTACGGTGATACCAATAGTACGTGATTTGATAAAGTTATATATAGACATATCATTGGTCATTTAATTAATATATTATATTTGATAAAGTTATAGCCATTAATTTGAAAGAAAATGATATATTTCCTTTTCTGGGCTAATTGGTTTTGTGCCATAGAAAATATATTTGAAGAAGTAATGGGACATTACTAAATTTAGAATTATTAGTTGAAAGAATGATCAACAGTGATTTGACCACCGTCACAGGGATCGCCTAGTGACAGATACTTTAAATAATAGTAAAATATGATATTTGACGTAAATTTATTTCAATATATTACTATTTTTATTATTAAAAAAAAGTAATGGGAATAAGCTAGATGATTGGTACCATGTCATGTATAGTTATTATTTTATATGTGTGTATATATTTCGAAAGCTTAAATATTAAACTGGAGATTTGAAAATTTCGTTTGTTTCTAAATAATAAATATACACATGTATACACAATCTGTTGATGGTATACACAATATAATATCTTCTAAAGATAAGAGAAAATAGCACTGGTAATTCTTATAAAGACATGAAGCCATTATAAGAATAAATCATGAAACCTATTATGTTTTAAAATATCATCTGTCTCAATAAAATATTCCATGCATCAGAATCTCATAATATATAAGCATGAATAGAGTTAGCTGTAAGTATACTTATTACATTGAACCTAGCTATAATATCAATGGAGACAATGATATAATTGAAACTCCATTCTCCAATCAAAAAGAAAACTATAACCATAATAATATCTATGCTTAAATGAAAAAGTTACGATATTGATATTCACTGGTAACAACCAGGATAGTATTTAGACTTGAATCTAAGAAAAAAAATGCTTTAGTATAAAGCTCTGAGACATGCCAATTACTTGCATAGATAAAGTGTGATGGTTATTGGTATCCCGTGAGAATGATGACTAGAACAGTGCCTGTATGATAAATAAGCAATAACACTTGGCCACTGTTATTTCTTGTTTATTGATACTACTCGGTTCTAGAGTATGATCCATCATGAGAATACTAATTTCCTTGTTCCTTGATACAAGCTATAATAAATGATGTACTTCTGAAATCATCATTTGAGAAAATTCTATTTACGGGAAATACAATGATAACTACCTCTCCGGCAAGTCTGGGTATGATGTGGTGTACACTCCAGCTTGTCCGGGTGAGATGGGGGTACCTCTCCGGCGAGACCGGGTGAGATGGGGTATATGTTATGTTAATGAAATTCCCTAAATAGTACCATGATTTGATGTCTAACCTGTTTTTGGAAATATGACTCTGTTAAATACACTGACCTGATGAATGGTGTGTATATTACAGTATGTGAAATATATGATTATATAGATATGTATATCTATGAGGAAATCCAAAGACCATATTGATTGACAATTAGGGATAAATCACGAACAGGTGTGTCAATTCTAGATGTAATTATCAGGAATCTCTCGTATACGTCTATAATTTCGATATCAAACACTATTTCGTTTGATCATCAGTCTCGAAACTCGTGCGACAAGATGAACGAAGGGAATCCTATAAGTTGGGACGCCATGGAAAGTATAAGATTTCTCTTTGCGATTATTAACGCATTAGGAAACCTGTAACTAAAAGCTGTGTTAAAATACAAAACATATTTCAGTCAAGAATAAGAATCTCATAGAAAATAGTTCTGGTCAAAGTTTAAAGCAAAGACCAGAATAAACTAGGATCATAACAAACTAAAAGTATTTTTCTATATTTCAGGGAATCTCGAGGACGAGATTTAAAACAAGGTGGGGAGGATGTAACATTTCCAAAATTTTTAGTTATATAAAATATATAAACTTATGTCATTAAAAGAATACATCATGGGTAAGTTGACCAATGGAAAAATGAGATATTTTGGGCAAGCGTGGGAACCATTTAATAATTAAATTATAAAAATACATTATATTTGAACCTACTCTGTTTTTAATGAAACTTGATTCAAAATGTAGATAAAAATATGCTCGTCCTAATAACATATTTATTATTTTATAAAACATCATGTTTTAAGAAGTTATAAGCACCAAAAGAGTAAAGCAGTTAAATTAGTTATAATAATATAATAATAATAATATTTTCATTTTGAAATCACTATATGTACATATGTACGTGTCTTACAAATATTAAAAAAAGAATATGTGAAATTAATGCACACATATGTGGAAGCAATTCAACGAATAGAAAGAATCATTTTGGACGTGCACTCCAAGTCTCAAAGTAGTATATATAGGAATTCATATGATCATTTCAAACCTGCTCATATCCCTCGACAACTTTCCTTCTCTTTAGAATTCTACCTTTTAATAATAATAAAGCCATGCTCCGTTTTAAGTGTTTTAACCCTTATCACTAATACCCTGTCCGACTGACGTAGGGCCCCGTAACGTATGTCAAGGCTCTGCCTAAATTCGTTGGGGTTCTGTCTCGTGACGTAGGGATAAAGTGTAATTGGGTTACTCTACTTAATGTGAGTGCACTATATATATTTTACCAAATCACCCAGGAGTGATACCCAAAATATAACCACCCTCCTAAAACACCTCCGACACCTTACACTTTCTAAAATACACCCCGTATGTGAAAACCGAGCCCGAAGTACAATATAACATTAAAAATAAATGAAAAACAAGAAATAGTAAGTTGAGGCGGGCCGCGTAGACCCACCCCAAACCCTTACGCGGGCCGTATGAAAGCTAGAACCGGACTCCTTTGGTTTCTTAAGTCTAGGCGGGCCGCGTAAGGCCACACCGTTAGTTTACGCGGGCCGCGAGAGAGTTCAGTATCAGTCCTATAAATTGGATCGTCGAGCCTTCAGTCCAATTCGTTCAGAATTCAATTTTCTCTCTTAATTTCTGAGTAGTAGAAGTAATACCCGGGCATTATACCCCCTAATTAGCGAAGCTCTGCCTCGTTGTAAGTATCATAACCCCTGGATACGTATTAGATACTCTGCCCGATTGATCTAGGGTTCCGTAACGGCTGTCGTGGTTCTGCCCGACGTAGTCGTTGGAATGCCGTCTCGGGGAGGGTATTACTAATGTTAAAATGGGTTATTATACTAACGCGTGTGCATTGTTTATTTAATTAGATTATAACCAGGGAATCACAAAGGAAAGCCCTATAATAGCAATGTGAGTGATCCTTCTTTTTATGAACTCATTTTTGTGAGTTGATCCACTTTTTGTTAACTGTTTTTACAAAACCTTGCATACTTTTCTATGCTAATAACAGTTATTGAGTATTTGTAAGAATACAATTATCATGGGTATGTTGGGGTTTTGTATACAAAATTTGTTACAACCTGGTTATGGAGTAACATTACCACAAGTCGGGTGTCGACAGTACCAAGGGTGATAATTGATATAACTTGGAAACAAATGTAATTGCGGATGCGCCCTCAATACTGTTCACTGTGACTTTCTATTTAAACTTGATTAAACTGGGATCCACTCACCAGTATTTCCTGCTGATAAAATGTTTTAAACACGTGTTTCAGGTAACTTAGTGTAAAGCCAATAGAAGCCAGCTGGAGAGCACTGAAGACTTGGAAAAGTGGCAATAAAGTTACCTAAAATAAAATAGATGTTTTTATTAAATTAAATAGGATTTATTCCTATAAAAATGTATGTACTGCAAAACTTGGGTTTTATCCCATGTGTTTAATATTATGAAAATAAGGTGGTTTTACTCTGATAAAATATTTCCTAACTACGGTCCTGATGAAAAATTCCGCTGCCAAATTAGACAATACCCGATACCACCGACACTGGATCACGGCCGCCCGTTCCCGGGGATTAGGTATCGGGGGTTGTGACAGCAATTAACTGAAAAAAAAAATACAAGTATTTGGTCTAATTAAATGTTTTGTTAGCTAAAAGAAGACCAATATATCTAATTGTAAATCGATCTATAAACTAAACTAAAATAGAAGCACTTTATTTAAATATCTTAAAATTCTTTTCTTTAAGAAATTTGAATGTGGATTTGAATACGAATATAAGATATCAAATAACCAATTCGAACTAGAAAATTGAGTAAATCTTTTATGAAAGAAGGTAAATCAATTAATCCTAAAATGCCTTTCCTAAACAAATAAGATATAATTCAAATTTGGTTATCACGAATTTCATTCGAATCTCTGATTTTTCGCAAAGCCAAACTTCCATACATATCCTTTTAGAACGTAGAAGAGGTCACCTCACCACAAAAACTGAAAAAACACTTTTTACGGTTCTACCTCACCTTGAATTTTGAACCTCATGGCCGGAAAAGGAAAACACACGCCGGCAATCGGTATTGATCTCGGAACAACGTACTCCTGTGTAGCTGTTTGGAAGCAAGGTCGCATCGAGATCATTCCTAACGATCAAGGCAACCGAACCACACCTTCTTCTGTTGCTTTTGTTGGCTCAGAGCGTTTGATCGGTGATGGTGCCAAGAATCAAGCACCACTGAACCCTGCTAACACCATATTTGGTCAGTCTACTAGCTTTTTTTTTTTTTTCTTTTCTGAATGCTGGTTATTTAAGTTTTAGTGCGTTTCTGTTGTTTTATTCCGAATCTCGACTCTAAACATACTTATGAAAGCACAAACGTACACGCCGCCGAACGTGCTTAAACTTTCGATTTTTTTCATTGCCACTGCTTATTTTTATCCGATTTTATCGTCAAAAGAATATATAACGCTTAAAGCTTAACGAAAAAACAACTAACAAAGGTTCTACTAGGTTTTTTACTTAATCAAGCTTTGATTTCCAGATGCAAAGAGGTTGATTGGAAGGAGATTCAGTGATTCCAAAGTACAGGAAGATATCAAGTTGTGGCCTTTTAAGGTCATACAAGGGCCTGCCGACACACCAAAGATTGTCGTTACTTACAAAGGTCAAGAGAAGGAGTTTTTGGCTGAGGAAATTTCATCAATGGTCCTTGGAAAGATGAAAGAAAGTGCCGAGGCGTACCTTGGAAAAATTGTGAAAGATAGTGTGATAACTGTTCCTGCTTATTTCAACGATTCACAGCGTCAGGCTACCAAGGACGCTGGTACTATTGCTGGATTGAATGTGATTCGTATGATCAATGAGCCTACAGCAGCTGCAATCGCGTATGGACTGGACAATCAGTCTGATATTGTTGGCAAGATAAACGTGCTTATCTTTGATCTTGGTGGTGGCACTTTTGATGTTTCTATAATGACTATCGAGGAAGGGGGTGTTTTTGAGGTGAAAGCTGTTGCGGGTGACACTCATTTGGGAGGTGAGGATTTTGATAACCGCATGGTGGATCACTGTGTCTCGGAATTCAAGAGGAGATGGAATAAGGACTTGACTGCGAACCAACGAGCATTAGGGAGGTTGAGATTTGCTTGTGAAAAAGCAAAAAGGGTTCTCTCATGTACTACTATCACATCTATTGATTTGGATAGCTTACACGAGGGGATTGATTTTTCTATGAAATTTACTCGTGCAAAGTTTGAAGAGCTGAACATGGGTTTGTTTAATAAGTGCATTGAGACTCTGGAGACATGTTTAAGTGATGCTAATATGGAGAAAGCATGTGTAGAACAAGTGATACTTGTTGGTGGCTCAACTAGGATACCAAAGGTCCAGCATATGCTGCAGGAATATTTCGATGGGAGAGAGTTAGGCAAGAGTGTGAACCCTGACGAGGCTGTTGCGTATGGTGCAGCTGTTTTGGCTGCGAAGTTAAGTGGTAACGGTGATAAGAGTGTTCAAGATGTCGTGTTACATGATGTCACTCCTTTATCTCTTGGTATATACGAACAAGGTGATATATTTAGCGTTGTGATCCCGCGAAACACTCCGATACCTACTAGTAAATCCCAAATATGCGTTACAGTGTCTGATAACCAATCTACCGCTAATATCATGGTGTATCAAGGTGAAAGATCAAAAGCTACAGATAACCATTTGTTGGGAAAGATCAAAATTTCTGGAATACCACCTGCACCCAAAGGAATGTCGACAATTATCGTATACTTTGAAATTAATATCAATGGTATCCTCACAGTGACCGCTGCGTTACAGTCCACTGGTAAGATGAAAAAACTCGTAATTTCCAATGCAAATGGAAGACTCTCCAAAAAAGAGGTTGAGAAGATGATAAATGATGCTAAGAAGTACAAACTTAAGGACCAAGAATTCAAGAAGAAAGCCGAAGCACGCAATGCATTGGATGATTGTGTATACAACATGAAGAATAAAATCGAAGAGCACGATGTCAAGAAGAGTGTGCACCATGAGATCTTGCAGGTAATGAAGAAAACCGTTGATGAAACGGCTAAGTGGCTGGAGGACAACCAGGCTGCATCATTTGCTGAGCTTCACCATAAGAAGGTACACCTTGAATTTGTTTGCAAGCCGTTGTTTCCGTCTAAGAATCTAGGCTTCTTTTCATCGTTTTTTCGCATTTAATCTTGCATTGGTATCAATGGTCGTGGAACATTGGAATCTAAGTAAGTGGATAGTTCTATTGTAGGTTAAATTTGGTGACAATCTGGTATTTTAAGCTCTACTTTTGCTATGACTCGAATGTATGGATATTAAATTGTTTGGATTTTCAAGTTAAAATCTTTCGTGTTTGGTTGCTTGGTTGTCAATTATGATTTGATGTGCATTTAAGTCACACATTAACTAACTCATTTACATTAGTTAATGGTTTTACTTCATGAGAAAAGTGGTTTGATATGTAAAGAGACCTGCTTGTCCATGGCTTTAAATCCTAGTGAAATCTTAGGGGTGGGATAAGACTTTAGGATCAATAGGTCCTGGGTTCGATTCCTAGCATGGGTGGTTCTTAGAAGGCATGTGCCATGGCCACGGCCCTGGCAAGTTTTTCGGCCGTAGTGCTAATTTTTCGCATTTCGATCGAAATTTTTTTATATATACTATGTTCGGCCCGGGCATTTTTTAGTGCCCGTGTCTTTCGGCCCTGGGACGTTCAACGGGCAAGATCTGCCACTGATTCCCAGGGGGGTTTTCCCATATTTATTGGGTTTCCTCCTAAATTGGTGTATAGGCATTATGCCTAGTTGAGATGGATATGATCGGGTGGTTTCGCAGGTGGCACGATGATACTCCAATGATTCGTCAGTGATCCATATTTGCTGTTAAAAAAATAGAGACCTGCGCAAAACAAAAAAAGAAAAAAGAAAAAAAAACAAGGCATTTATGTTTGATTTATTATTGCTTTAAGTTTTGCATGTGATGCTTAAACTTTATGTATTGAGAACCACTGATAGGTAGGAAATTTTTTACTAACTCGTTTTTGAAATAATATTATCTAAAATAGTGTCTTTTAACTTAGTTTTTCTCTCTTAATCTTATTTGATAACATATATATTTAGTTAATATATCGAGTTGAATCGTAAAAGATTAATATCACTTATGGGATGGAAATTAAAAATCAAGGTATCAAACTATGAAGGTTAAAGACTTTTCAAATTAACCGCCTAATCAGTGGTGGATGGATCTAGGATCGTTCGTAGCGGTAATGTTTTATAAATAAGCGGTAACGAAATTGAAAAAACGTAAAATCTTTCCAAAATTTACACTAATTTTACACTACCGCCGGAGCGCCAAGCGGTAGCGGGGTTGCCCCTTGTATGTACATAAGTCCGCCCCTGCGCCTAATAAAATCTACCAAGAAGTTTTCTTTAAACCCGTAAACATAAACGGGTAAACAGGTTAACTTATTTATTAATCATCTCATCTCGGATTAACCCATTTATTGAGGGTTATGTTTGCGTCGTATGTCAGGAATTGTCGTCGCTACTTGGTTCAGTATAAGAAGGTTGCATGGTCATTGCAAAATTTCCAACACAAAAACTGGAATGCAAAATGCTAAAGATCCCATGTAGAAAATGGAATAGAAAACCAAGTCCCTTTTTTTTTTTTTCAAATCCTCCTTTCCACACCTTTATCAAATGAGTGTTGTATTTGGTCCTCAATTTATAGTAAACTCATTGCATAACCAAAAAAGTGAAAATCGAACCAACCCTATTGCAAAACCTGATAATCCTGGAGGGTGTGGTATAAAGCCCCTATGGGTTTTATCACGTCACGTCAGATCCACGTAGACGTCACGCCATATGGAGACGTCATGCTATATGGGGGGCTTTAAAGCCCCTCCCTTTAGCTTGCATGGTGTGGTATAAAGCCCTCCTATTAAACAAATTAAAAAAAATTTATTGGTTGAAAAGAGGTGGGCCCTACTTGCACACCCCTTTTTGCTCGTTATCATGGTGGCGCACAAGGGTTGGCGCCCCCCTTTTAACAACCTGGGGGTGGTCGATGGCAGACAAGAGCGCTAAACATGGCCGATGTGACGGGTGGCGCTAAGCCACACCGCAAAGCCTTATAACCAAAACCCATCATTTCATTTGGCATATAACCGAATACTTTTGTTAGACTCATAACCATCCCAACAGACTTGTCCACACCATTTTATACATGATTCATTTGACCCGTCAACAATAAGATCTAACCTAAACAACTCATATTGACCCGTTAACAATAAGATCTAACCTAAACAACTCATATTAAAGTAAAAGGGTTGAAAATGCACATCTAACTAACACGTTTAGGCTTATTTAAAGTCTTAGTTTACTTCTGTTGTAAATTCAATTCGTACTCTTAAACACGTAAAATGTTATTATTTGTTTATTTAGATATTGCTTTTGGAGCTTTAAATACTCGATTATTACCTACACATACATTTACCATGAGGGGGAATAGTGTCAGGCAGCTGCCTGGCACCCCTTCATTGGTCGGTTTTTGTATTTTTGTAACACCCTAATACGTAAAATCTTAAAAACGACGTAGCGGAAATACGAGTTTTAAAAATTTCTTTCTTTATTAGCTACATCACTTACATGAAGACTCAATTACAAAATATTAAACGTCTTCTAGAGGAATTATAACATTCACACTTAATTAACACTTCAAGCATTACATAATCTAAACTATGTGACAGTTCTTTCCGTACAATCCTTTCTCTTTGACTCGATTTACGCCCGCTTATCTTCGTTAGTAATAGAGAAAATCCATGTAGTTCCTATGGACATCATATACAACTTAACCGTTAGTCATCGACAACATCATACAACATTAATCTCATATAATTAAAAAAAACGTATAACATTCGACAATATAAACTTTGATTCATTTGATTATCCTCTTGAATTCTCTTGTTCAGAGTTCGATTTCAATTCTTCATGTACCCGATGTTCTCATACCTGCATTACATTCAAATCTCAAGACATTTCATTAGTATTCGTCAATACTCAAATGTATTGAAACCATTCTTACGTACATTCATAGCAACTTACGTTCATACATGCATACATTCCTACATACGTACATACAATCATATACACCTATATACATGCATACATTCATACACGCATACAAACTTACGAGCTCTTGATTACCACTTTTATTTTCATATACTTATTCTAACATGTCAGCATCACAACTTTCCATATTATAAATCTTATACATATTGACATACGTACTTACTCATTCCTTGACACGTTTGCCTATAGATTTCCTTCCCTAACACGTAAGTAAATCCATACTTGTACTACCCGGAGACCCATAACATTCATTTATAATCAAAACAAACTTAAACATTAGTTATGAGGCCTTGATGACCATTTAAAACAAGTCCCAAAACCAAAACAAACAACATCAAACAAATTGCCAGAAGCAAGGTTTCTCGCGGGCCGCGAGAGCCTTGGCTGTTTTCCCTCGCGGGCTGCGACCAAAGTCGTGTCGACTGGTAATCCTGTAGGCAGTGTATTAAGGTGTCGGGCAAACCACCATCAGCATATGGCGTCTTCGACGGCCCAACATGGAGTCGCCGACTCCCCCTGGTTTCTCCATTTTACCGCAGATCCATTTAATCGTCCGTTAACGCTAAAACTTGCGTATCTTTCAACCATTTACCCGTTTAACCCCCCGTTTCGTCCCACATGATCGTAATTTGGTCCTCCATTGTATGGACTCAAAATCTAACATCCGAACTAAAGAAATTCTTAACTTATATGTTTTCGGCCTAATATTCATTTACGAATTATTCGACCCGTTCATGTTTTTATCAAACAACTCATACGTTTATACTTAAAATTAACATGAACATTATAACTATAACACTTTTACATTATCCGGAGTTCCGTGCTTGGGGTCTAAAAACCCGATTCTCGATATGCGTTAAACTTATTTATTTCAATCACTTTTACGTAATTGAACATTATTAGTACAATCTCCTTACACGAAATTGTTCCCATTAATCATTACTCAAAACCAAGTCTTTTGACCATTAACCAGCGCCCCTGTTTCTCGGTTACACACTTATAAGAAATTCTACCCATTACCCGGATTATAATACCGTCGTCTTTACTTATGCAACCATTTCGTAGTGAAATAAATCCTTATTTTGACCCGTTGGTCTACATAGCGAAAACTTCACTTCTAAATAACCAAATCTTAATAGGCTTCGATTATCATGCTTAAGTGACTAGCACATAACTTTGCTTAAATAAACTAAGAAGTGGTTCGGAAATCACTTACTTAATACTACTTACTTGATATCATCATCAATAACGCATTACAACATAACTTCTAGCAATTATCATACAATTAATCTCTTTAATACTAAAGAGGGAGTCCGGGAGTTTACTTACCTCGTGTGTCCGAATTTACGCATAGCTTCCGTGTTTACCTTCGACCCGTAGCGCTTCCATGCTTGTGTCCATGTTGACATGACTCCTATCAGTACATGTCGTCACATTCATAACACAGTTAGCTTACATACATTCATTCATTCGGCTTTTAAATCATGCAATATTTGACTTTCGTTAGTTTGTTAGCGCATATATAGGATATGTATCATCATACTTCATCACTACCGTACATGACACATAAGTTAGCTAGTTCATAACGCATAAGTTCTTGCATACAAATTTTTACCTTCTAACTTCAATCCTATACATAATCCATTCTCATTTTAGATTACGCCATTCATTTACATAACAATTACATTCACGCATCATTCGAATTCCATAACATATCTCACAAGATAACAACTTCATATTTTTCTTATACAATGTAGACCTCCTAGTTCATCCAAAAATTACAAATTTATCATTCAAGCATTTAGTCGAACACTTGGTGTGCGTACAACATTTTAAGCTCTGTGTACATGTATGATATGCATAACCTACTAGTTCTTTTCACAATGAACAATTCAACCAAATTTTACTTAGTTTCTTAGTCTACATTCAAGTTCATCTAACAATACTCTAGTATTTATACAATCATACTTCAATTTCACATAGCTTTCACTATATAAAAATCACTACATACTACCATACTGCTAGAACAAAATGGGGTTCACTCAAGTTCTTCAATCTCATCAAATTTTATCAAACAACTCATACGTTTATACTTAAAACTCACATGAACATTATAACTATAACACTTTTACATTATTCGGAGTTCCGTGCTTGGGGTCTATAAACCCGATTCCCGATATGCGTTAAACTTATTTATTTCAATCACTTTCACGTAATTGAACATTATTAGTACAATTTCCTTACACGAAATTGTTCCTATTAATCATTACTCAAAACCAAGTCTTTTGATCATTAACCCGCGCCCCCGTTTCTCGGTTAGCGCACTTATAGGAAATTCTACCCATTACCTAGATTATAATACCGTCGTCTTTACTTATGCAACCATTCCGTAGTGAAATAAATCCTTATTTTGACCCGTTGGTCTACATATCGAAAACCTTCACTTCTAAATAACCAAATCCTAATAGGCTTCGATTATCATGCTTAAGTGACTAGCACATAACTTTGCTTAAATAAACTAAGAAGTGGTTCGGAAATCACTTACTATATACTACTTACTTGATATCATCATCAATAACGCATTACAACATAACTTCTAGCAATTATCATACAATTAATCTCTTTACTACTAAAGAGGGAGTCCGGGAGTTTACTTACCTCGTACGTCCGAATTTACGCATAGCTTCCTTGTTTACCTTCGACCCGTAGCGCTTCCATGCTTGTGTCCATGTTGACATGACTCCTATCCGTACATGTCGTCACATTTATAACACAGTTAGCTTACATACATTCATTCATTCTGCTTTCAAATCATGCAATATTTGACTTTCGTTAGTTTGTTAGCGCATATATAGGATATGTATCATCACACTTCATCACTACCGTACATGACACATAAGTTAGCTAGTTCATAACGCATAAGTTCTTGCATACAGATTTTTACCTTCTAACTTCAATCCTATACATAATCCATTCTCATTTTAGATTACGCTATTCATTTACATAACAATTACATTCACGCATCATTTGAATTCCATAACATATCTCAGAAGATAACAACTTCATACTTTTCTTATACAATGTAGACCTCCTAATTCATCCAGAAATTATAAATTTATCATTCAAGCATTTAGTCGAACACTTGGTGTGAGTACAACATTTTAAGCTCTATGTATATGTATGATATGCATAACCTACTAGTTCTTTTCACAATGATCAATTCAACCAAATTTTACATAGTTTCTTAGTCTACATTCAAGTTCATCTAACAATACTCTAGTATTTATACATTCATACTTGATTTTCACATAGCTTTCACTATCACAAATATCACTACATACTACCATACTACTAGAACAAAATGGGTTTCACTCAAGTTCTTCAATCTCATCAAATTCAAGCAAGATTCACATTCTACATGATGATACTAATTCACATACAACTTGATTTCCTACATTTTTCACAAATTATTCAACACCCACTAAATCATGAAGCATCAAAACATAAAAATTAACTTACCCTATGTTCAATGCACTTAGTTTAGAGGATACTTGGACTCATGCATTCGATTCTTGCTTTATAACACCCTTTATTGAAGAGATTCTTGTGTTAGGTTAAAGGAGAAGGGTTTCTCCTTCCCCTGCTGTTCTCGCGATACACACCCACACCCACAATCACTGGGTTTTGTTTGGAGGAAAATGGCTATTTTTAAAGGTTTGGGGCAAAACCGTTAAAGTGACCGAACCACAGGGAGCAAAACGGAAGTTTACTCTATTTTTAAAGTAATTATGATACTCTACAAAATTACGTTATGTAACACCCCAACCTGGACAGGCTGACGTGTCACTCATACAGATATCAAAACTAAAACCAATCCATAACGTTGAAAACAAAACATCCTAATTACATTTTCATTACATTACCGAAATAAAAATAAATCTTTATCTTCACGACACTCTTCACTTATTCCCCACGCTTCCCAAATTACCTGTCAAACAAATAAGACAAACACAAGAAAGAAACTACGGCTGAGCCAAAAAGTTGCTCAGTAACGGAGAAATCAACAGTACATGTAAAGACGAACAAATGGGAACGAAACACCACATAACGGAAGTTGAAACGAGACTAACATTGAATCACATTTGAAACTAAAACAATTTTCCTTCTTTCAAATAGTTTTACTTATTATATAATATTGTTTAAAATCCCAATTCCTTTAAAACAAGAAAATTATCGAAATTACTATATTATGAATGAACATTTAGGTTTAGATCAAAATCTAATGATAACTTGTATTTCTTAGCAAAACATTATCTAACCAAAACAAGTATAATTCTAATTTGAAAATATATATATACTTAATCAACAAAATAGTTTAGGTAACCCGAGTTTTGAAAACATAGTAATTTAATACTTGTAAAGATTATGCAAACCGATACTGGAAACAAAATAGTTCTAAAACAAATACCGAGACGGACACCCAGACAAATGCTGAAAACAGAGACTGAAATTCTGGCACAGAAACAAATACTTTTATAAACTTGAATCCCAAACCTTATACTGAACAAATAACAGATACTGAACATAATCTGATGCATATAAACATATCAAACATATCATAACAGAGACAAGACATACGTGACAACATATAACAGTAAAACAAGTCACGTAATATAGAAGCACCCACGAGCCTAAACAGAGGCATGCATGGCCATAGTCCATGCGCCGAGATGGTGCGTGTAGGCGCACACACATTATTCCATCTCAACAGGAGTCAGGAGTCAGGAGTCAGAGCTAAGATCGATCTATTCGCCTCTAGGGGCCATGTGCTACACAAGCACAAACTAGAAACGCCGTGAACTTTAGTTACGCACCGTCACGATGAGTGCCATGTCGTTGACGCCCCAACGACAAGTCAGAAGCGCTCGGGTGACAGAGTACAAAGCCGTATCAGAAATAAAATATATTTTGACATAAGTTTAGGGGGAACATGCAATAATGAGCACAAAGTCTAAGGTTTATTGCATGCTACAATAAATACTAGTCTTATAACAATACGAAACAAAGACAAGTAGCGAAAACATCCGTACTACAAAGTAACGGACTTGGATAAAATACTATAATGAAAAGATAACAGAATCCGTACCTTATAAGCAAGCAAAGCAAGTCGTCTCTAACGAGTACGCGGACCTATAATTCATTATCTAAAATTTGTGAGCATTACATCGACACGATTTGTTAACACCTCGATTATTCGGCAACGAATAACTTTCCAACTTTAATCCATCGTTGAATGCTTATGCACTAATCGATAGATACTATTTTCTTATACTAGTTTTTTTTTAGTCCGTAGGAACTAGTGCGATATCTATAATTTTTATTTATAATTCAAATCATCTGATATATATACCCTGCACCACTTCAAACCATAATAATCTTAAATCATTTGTTTTTTTATTTAATTAATAATCTTTAAGAACACAGTTTACTCTACGAAACGATGAACTTTACGAGAATTCTTATATATACTAAATAAATTAATAAATTATAAATAATTAAACTCTCTTTTCAAATATTCCAGCTATCTCATTTTAATAGATCACAATTTGATAGTGCTTCATATTTATTTTAAATCAATTGGGTTTCATATTCACTGTAACCTTTACAAGAATGACAGAAGCATAATAATAACTACAGGCAATGACAAATAATCACAAAAAGCTTGGTGATTCATGTTCCAAAATAACTTGATCAATAATAACAAAAAAAAACAGTAACAATTTTGCTTGCTAAGACTCAAGTTAAGTTCTTTATTTTCTACTCCAGTTTTAGTCGAAGTTATAAAAGATTGGTTGCCGGAACAATCGAGACGAAACCGCACTTTGTAGATTTATATTCGAATCAGAGAAAGGGTTCGATTGGATACCTTAAACGCTACACGGAGCCAACCGGAAACCAACAATAACTAGAACTTCGGATGATCAAAAGGAAATGCGTCAAACAGTAGCGATGGTCGCGGCCTGGAGTTAGACCAAAGACGGAGTGCGACTACGACAGTCCAAATAGTGACTGGTTTTGATTGGAGAACTAAAGTAACGGAACCGATGGTACGATGAAAAGCTCCGACGAACAAGGTGGTCACGGTGGCGAACGACTCTCGGTGGTAAGGTTGTGCGACGCGACCCAAAGCTCTAGCGAACAAAGATTTATGGCGGTTTAAGGCGGTATAGGGTGGTGCGGTGACTTGGATAAGAAGCGTATGAGAGGTTGGCCATAAAAAGATCTTTATTTGGGTTATCGTTCCTGATTATCGGAGGTTTCATAGGATGAGATATACATTGCAAATACTGAAGTTTCAAATTCTAGAATTTGATATAGTCAAGTTTATCATTCTTTAATAATAACTAAAAAAATATCCATGCAATATTCAATAAATGGGGAGTTGATGTAATATATAAAGAATAGATTACCCAATTCAAAATAGTTAAACTTCTATTTAATTGCTATATCATTATTTAATTAATTATTTTTGAGTATTACACGTTACAAGATCAAAATTATTCATACAAGATCATTTGTTGAGTAATTATGATACTCTACATAATTACTTACAAGATCAAAATTACCGTACAAGAACATTTTACAAAATTACTTTATAAGATCAAAATTACCCTACAAGATCATTTGTAGAGTAATTTTGATAATTACTCTACGAGTAAATAATTACCGAAATGCCACCGTATTTTTTTTTTGGCTTTTTCAAACCTTTCGTATGTTTTGTACGATAAGACACTTTGTACGTGAACTTTACCCTTAATTTGTATTTAGTTTTGACTCGTTAAACAATTAAACTTATTTACCCAACTAAACCTATTAACCCAATTATGTTTTAAATTACAAACTTTAGAATTAAATAAAACTCGGGAGTGGCCCCAACAAAATACAATAGTGAGTGTTTTAAGCAAATTTACCTTCCCCATGGGCTTAACCCACCATTAGCCCACTAACCAAACTTCAAAACCATCTTCATAATAAGGCCCATTAGCGGTAACCCGTACCCGATCTTGTTTCCAGTTGCAACTGATTTCAAACATCGTGTATGATTTGGGGTAAGAGTCATTCTATAGTTTTGTCAATAATAACCCTCTACAAAAGTTATGATTTTTTCGACTATGTTCAAAATAAGTAGTGAAATTCTATGGTGCCTATGTCAACGGAAATACTCCCATGTGAACATCAAACCCCACATAAGAGTTCCAAAATGTCGTTATCTAAGCAAATACCTAGAAGAGATAACAGTATATTGACACTTTATGCAAATGACGACTTACCATGAAATATGTTGGATGGGGGATTAAACATTGGGAGCCTTTAAGTACACATCCACACAAAGAAAGATTAATGACCGAAAAAGTAAATGCATTGCAAAGGATTCGAAATGGTAAGGCACGACTGCGTCACGACAATAACTAACTTGCGAAGAATTGCGCTTGTATATATGTCAAACGCCGAAAACTATTGTTATTATAAAAAAAATATTAGAGTTCCAAGAATGCAAAAAAAAAGTGTAAAATCAAAATTTCCAATGAAAGAAGGTTAGGTTGCTAAATCTAGCCATGTAAATGAATCAAACAAAGATGAACATGGGCATGTTTGTGTCCATGTTTTTTTAACTTGAACCGAACACGAACATGAACACAAACATATAATCAAACTTCAATGAACAATTTAGGAACTTAAACGAACACAAACGAGCATAATTGCATAAATATAAACGAACACAAATGAACATAATTAAACAAACATAAACAAAAACAAAGACCATAATTGAACAAACATAAAAAACACAAATGGACATAATTAACATTAATAAACACAAAAGAACAAATCTAATACATCGCAATTCACCCAAAAACATCCATTCACCATCCATGTTTCACAAAAGATCATCCACTCATGTTTAAATGTTTAAGCATATGGTCAAAAGGAAAAAAAAAGTCATCACGTGACGGTACATCATTGGCTAGGATGAATAGTAAGAGAGAAGGAGTTGGTCTAGAGTTCTTTTTTTTTTACTACACCACAAATTATATTATATTATATTATATATATATATATATATATATATATAGGGTTGGGTTCTTTTCAGAATCCTATTTTTATTGAGAACTTACAGAACCAATATAGACCACTCATTTTATTTCAATATTACAAATTAAAAAATAAACAAAAAGGGTATGATTGTAATTCATTAAATAATATATTTTTGAATAAAATAATTAACCAACTACCAACCTATTTTCTCTCGCCTCTCTCTAGTTTTTATGTAGTATATCTTATTAGTTAGACTAAATTTATTTCAAAATATACATACGTAAAAGATCAAACTAAATTTGAATATGATCGTTCATGTCTTCAACCCAATTTTGGATCAAATTAATGAACTTTTTTCTATATACATATATGTAATCTTCAATATATTTCCAAGGGTACCATTTACGTAAATAAAACTTTTGAAACTTATAATTAGTTTATCAAACATCAACGTTTATTTATGTATATCTAATCGTCATGATAATCAAATTTTTAAACTTTCGTTTGTATACATATATGTAAATATTCCGGCTAGTCATCTATTAACTTATATATATAAGTTCTACGTATGTGTAACTAGACTATTTACATATATTTAAATACTGGTCATCAGTTTATTCTAACTAATTCTATCTACAAACATGTAAATCTTTTCATACTTATCAATTGAATCGTCCATTTACATATATGTATATCTTCATACTTATCAATTTGATTGCATTCATACCAAGTAGCCAATTTTAAATTTGATTGCCTATATACATATGTTAATGTTCCACATACGTGTAAATACACTATTTACATATGTAAATCTTCATACGGGTCATCAATTTATTCAACTAAAAGTAAACCTGAAAGTTAAATCAAATAAAACCCAAAATTCCTTTAAAGCACATTTATAAACTCACATATGTAATTAAATACATATGTGTAAACATACTGTTTAAAAATATATGTAAATATACTATTTACATATGTAAATCTTCAAGTTTAATAATGAAAATTCAAGTCTTCATCCAAATCATCAAACATGTGACCTGCATAAAATATGTGTCATTAGGCAATCAATATTATTTGGTGATTTATCTATGAAATACATAACACAAATAGCTTTGTAGCTTGCGAAACCCCAGGTCCACAACAATAAATTTATTGCTGTGTCTGAATAAAAAAGCTATCGTAAAATTATATTTAATTTTCCATTAACTCATACAATCAACTTGTTATTCAAGATTACCTTCCACTACAAATGTCATTCATATAAACTTATTCCCGATATCTTCCATGCAATCCTTGCAAAAGCATCCCCATGTAATGTTCAGATGCAACCTCGATGTTATTAATGGGTGAGAGAGATATGTATGGAGATAAATTAGGAACTAATTTGTTTAATCACCCTAAAATACCCTTTTCTAATTCTTAAACTCTCTCTCACAGTATCTTTAATTACTATAATGCCATTATTGTCTAGAACCATTGATCAAATGATCTAAGGGTTATTATGAGTTCTGTAAGTTCTGAAAAATATATGAGTTCTGAAATGATCCTAGCCCTATATATATATATATATAACCCTATATAGGGTTAGGTTCAATTGTGAACACCCCCCTCCATTGTGAACTGTGTGAACTTATCCTAGCCCTTGATCGTGTTTAAATATTATAAGGGTATGATTGTAATTATATAATAAAATTAACTTTAAATCATTATATTAATAATTCAAATCAGTTACCTAATCTATTTTTAAATCCTAATCGTAAATATCTTTTTTTTTATTTTATAAGATTATCATCTTTATTGTCTAATAAACAACCATATTATCAAGAGATTCTCCAGATTTCGAATTCAATTCTTATCAAACTTCATACCCTCGTATTTTTCATCAAAAGCTCGAATATTTCTCAACGGCAATTCCTTCTGGCTTCTGCCCACCACTTCTTCTTTGACCACCACCACCACCAAGTTCCAACTTTACACTTTCTCTTCCGACGTGAGCCACTATCAGATCAGCCACCATCACAACCAGGTAATTCTTGTTCTGATCTTCAATCTCTACTCGATTTATGATTGCCACCCAAATCACCACCATCCGCCAACAACACCAACATCCTCTAGGGTTTAGAAATTGTTAATTGATGTATTCGGTGTTTAGAAATTGGTTGGTTGAATTACAGTGCTTAATTTGTTGTAAGAATGATTTAGGGATGGTTCATCTTTTGCAAGAATTGAAGTCTCTAGTCAAGCATTAAGAATGATTTTTGTATGAATTGAAGTTAATCATTCTTTTCTTACGACATTAGGGTGATATTTTTTGTTCATCTTTGTATGCACACCAAATGTTTGATGAAATGTCTTGATTATACATTGTGTGAAATTTGTATGACTTTTTTTGTTGAATGTGTCCTAAATGAATCACAATCTATCTAGAATCATGGTGTACACTTAAACACGATCTTTTGCAAGAATTGAAGTCTCTAATCAAGCAGTAAGAATGATTTTTGTAGGAATTGAAGTTAATCATGCTTTTCTTACGACATCAGGGTGATATTTTTTGTAAGCTTCCATTGTTGACGAAATTAATAACTTGAAATGGATGACTTTAGCTGAATTAAACACCAAACGGGTCAAACTCATGAGCATTTATTCATAATTCATAAACGTGGTTTCTTTATAAAAACTTACGATCATGGTCACATTTTGGGTCTTTTTTAGTATTCCTTTCATTTGGTATTTAGTTTGATGTTGTAAAAGTGGACTCTCATAAGCAGAGTGTTGATTGCGATTCAGGCTCAGTTGAACAACCCAAAGCAGCTAGGAGAAGCATTCCCAATGGAAATTCGAAGCGTAAGATGGATCCAAAACCTGTTTATATTCATGTGAGGGCTCGTCACGGGCAAGCAACCGATAGTCATAGCTTAGCTAAAAGAGTAAGTTACCAAATCTTTGTTTTTTCACTAAGCATCCATGTCAAAAAAGGGTGAAAACACCCCTACATGTATATAAACTTTATGATCATTTGATTTTGTGATATGGTAGGCCAGAAGGGAGAAAATGAAAAAGAAAATGCAATATTTGCAAGATTTGGTTCCAGGTTCCACAAGCGTAGACTTCAATATGGACAATTCATTGCCTGAAGAGGTAAAGAGTAAATCTTGATCTTAAATGACCTTTGGCTGTTTAAATTAATGGTACATGACTAAATATTATATGTACCATGAAACTCATTGAGCATTTTAAAATGTGATCTGTTTTAATATTGTGGAACCAACTATCATAACAAACTCATGTGTAAGCCTGGGCGGCTTAACGCATTTTCAATGAAAGTTTGGTGCTTAACTGCTTATATTGCAAATTTTCAGCACCAGCAGATACATATTTCCCAGTGGTAGTGAACCCAGATTGCCAGAATTATGGTTCAGATAAAAATGGTAGCTAGGAATTGTCCGCTAAAAAAGGCAACGCAACTATGGACGATTCATCGACCGAAGAAGAGCGTGACAAAGAAACGGAGTCCGGAACTGAAGAACTAGAAAGCGAAGACAATATGAGCGAAATATAGATTCATTAAAAACCTTCATTTATTTAATTCCAATGTTTATTTTCTTTTAAAACCCATACTTGTTGGTTATATATATATATATATATATATATATATATATATATATAGGACAAAGATCCGTTAGGAACCACCCTTTATTGCGAGAACCGCGAGAACCAGTGTGAACACAAACAGTAATAGCTAAAAAAATCTAAAAAATACCCAAAAATTTTTTTTTTATTTTTTTACTATTTTTATATAAAAATCGCTACTTTTAGTATCCAAAAAAAAAAAAAAAAAATTTTAAATTTTTTTTTTTTTAAAAAAAAAAAAAAATTTTTTTTTTTGGCTACTAAAAGTAGCAATTTGAACATAAAAAATAGTAAAAAAATAAAAAAAAATTTTAGATTTTTTTTTGATTTTTTTAGATTTTTTAGGTTTTTGGGGGTTTAGTTTTTAGCATTTTAGCTTGGGGGGGGGGGGGTTTAGGTTTTTGTGGGGGTGGGGGAGGGGGTTTAGGTTTTTTTTTGGGGGGGGTGGGGTGGGGGGGGTTAGGTTTTTTTTAGGTTTTTTGAGGGTTTTAGTTTTTAGCATTTAGCTTGGGGGGGGGGGGGGTGGGGGGTTTAGGTTTTTGGGGGTGGGGGGGTGGGGGTTAGGTTTTTTTTAGGTTTTTGGGGGGGGGGGTTAGGTTTATTTTGGGGGTGGGGGGTTTAGGTTTTTGGGGGGTGGGGGTTAGGTTTTTTTAGGGTTTTTTTAGGTTTTTTTTAGCTATTTTAGCTTGTGTTCACATTGGTTCTCGCGGTTCTCGCAATAAAGGTGGTTCTCGCATGAACCTTACCCTATATATATATATATATATATATATATATATATATATATATATTCCTAAACGTAAGGATAATATGGCTGATGTTATATTTTAGACGTTACAAACGTTGGAGCACCATAATTTCGAGTTGAAAACAGAAAAGTCTACCAGCTATTGTTACTGCATACATAATTAGTATGGTTATTTCTTCGAAGTGTACACATGTGAACGATTATACAAATAAATGCACACATGTGTACTGTAGTATATACACACCAGTGCACATGTGTACATAGTATACACATAACCATACACACGTGTACAAAAAATGCCAGCTCCTGTTAATTTGTACAATCGTAGTTAGCTTCCTTAAAAACTTTACACAGGTGTACTAATTCCGTTACATTATGCACTAAGTCTGCTAATATGTGAATCATTTATTGTACATTTTTTTACACATGTGTACCAAAATTACGAACTGAATACATACATAGGATAGGTACAAGTAAAAACTATTATATTATCAACTAAAAGCCAGTTCCATAATGTCAACAACCATCAAACGTACTAATTAACCCAAATTGCACGCCTTCCCGTTTTCTTTTGCTTTGGCCAATATGCGATCACGATGCTTGTTAGCGCTTGAAGTTACCAACTTCACCGCGTATTTCTTTCGTAACCGTGTCAAGGTTGTTTTCTTGGGGCCCGACTCAAGTGGGCAGCCACTATCCCATTTATAAATTGTTACGCCAAACCAAGTTTCCATATGACGCATAACAAAGACCCCGCAATCGACCTGTTGCCGACCGTCTTCCATTCAAAATCCAACCTTTGTGGCACTGCATTTTCAGCCTGCCGATACTTTGGATGATTAACCAGCTTCATATATTTTGTTAAAACATCCTTCTGAAATCAAAGATCATGTCATAATCAGTTATAGTATGTCCACTTAGGAATAAAACCATATGTATTCACATGTCGATTACCACTTTGTACGGTGTGGTCTTAGCATTGATGCAAAGCAATTGATGACTCTATCATTAATCCACTTAATTGGTTGCAAATCCTTCATTTGGAAATGATACAGCCTAACACCAGATGCGGTTTCGAACACAAATTGCCTGCTCAATAAAGTATTAGCTATATCAACTACATTAGAAAATGTGTTCACTGTGTACATACATATATGTATAACAGTATCATATACATGTGTATCACAGAAAAATACACCTGTGTACAACGGACTATAATGAACCTTCCTAAAAACAGAGTATAATGCCTAAAAACAGAGTATAAACAACATGTCACATATGAGTACACAGGTGTACTTATTTGAATAAAATGTATATACACATGTGTACACCGTACAAAACTAACATATGGTTCAAAAAAAGTGCAGTCTACTGAACATATCTAGTTCAAATCAGCTTAACATCAATATACACATGTGTACAACAACGACTTTACAACTCACCCAAACAACCAGCCTTAAATACCTTAAAAAAACAGAGCACAATCCACTATTCTGTTAAATCAACCTTAATATTCAAAAAAATTAAACAAATACACCAAATGATTTTACAAGGTCTCAGCCTTATTAATCACGTTGTACACAGGTGTACATAAACAATTTTATACAAAACATGGGTCAACAGACCTGTGTAAAGAACATAGTACATGTATACATTTAATCGATTCAAGCATACAATTTAAAACGAACATTGTTTTAATCGAATATTGATCTATACAAAAAACGACCACATGACACTTAATTCCAGCAACTTATACTCGATATATTGAACAGTTTAAGTTTTTTTAAACAAACTATGAACTACAAACCCTAGATTTTACATGAAACAAAAAGGGGAAAACAATGAAATCTATACACAATCGGACACAAAACAGGGCAAGAAGAAACCACCATATGCATTATTATATACCTTGATTTGCCACCAGAAGTAGAAACACGGTAGAAGGATACACAATCGGACACAAAACAGAGCAAGAAGAAACCACTATATGCATTATTATATACCTTGATTTGGCACCAGAAGTAGAAACACGGTAGAAGGATGATGTTCATCTGCATCAGAATCGTTGTCGACTTGCTCTTAGAGAGAGAGAGAGAATAAGGATTTTTATAATTTGGAACAATGATTTTTTTGGTAACTGATATATACGAGATTTGAGGAAATTGAATTATGTGTTTAGAAGATGGAAGAGAAGGAATGACTAATATACCCTTTTCCATTTAATTAATTAGTAAAAATTAACCAACTATTTACCATCATGCCACTCATTTAAAATCTCAAGATGATGAAAATCAAGGGTCCAGATCAGTTCACACGGTTCACTCTTGGAAGGTTGTTCACTCTAAAACCCTACCCTATATAGGGTTAGGTTCACTTAAAAGATAAAGGTTGGTAAACACCTTTATCTTTTAATCCTCAAACTTTACTTTTTCACTTCACACCTTTCACTAGCTGTCAACTAGAAAGTAATAACTTCCTTATACTTTCAAAGTTTTCACTTCACACACTCAAACTTTTAATATATTACAAACGAAACAAGTTTCCTTATTAATTATTTAATTGTATAGGTCCAAAGGTATTTCGTGGCTTAAAACAAAGGCAACAAAAGTTTGTCGATCTCACCCATTTCGTGGCAAAAGAAATTTGTTTCGCGTGAAGAATATCATCAAATCGTGTGGATAATTGAAAAGTGTGGAGATAGATACTTATTTCGTGTAACTGCCTTCACTTGTGAAGTACATAGTTGGGGGACAAACGTAAAGAGTATTGTTCTTAGATCATAGCTAGAGTGCTTTCTAAAAAGCAAAAGCAATATTAATATTGTTTTCCCTTTATAAGTTCATCATCCTGAAATTCCAGAGACACCTTCCACATCTTAGGAAGTTTAAGATTGAAGTTAACTTGCTTTGTGTTTGTCAAAATCTTACAGCCATGGACGTGGACGGTGGAGATAGAGCACGTCCGAATAACACAAAATGTGCAATAATAACCATGGTCGTGGTCGTATGTGTGTTTGTTGTGCCGTTATACTTCTACGATAAGTTTGTGATCCTTCCATTACTCAATGGCCCTCCCGATGATGCTAATCTTCTCCGTGTGCAAATCAGTGGTAGGGACTTCCACACTCAACACATTAAGACCACTCGTAGTGGGGCGTGATTTTTAAAAAAAATTGCAAAATAACGCCCTAAAACGCCGCCACCCCCATTACATGGGGCGTTATTTTTAAAATTTTTTGAAAAAAAATCTTACTGGCATTTTAATGAAAACGCCCAAAACACAAATGGTTCAATTTGACTAATTTGACTAACCAATGGGGAGGGACTTTAGTGGTCCAAGTGGGTCCAATTTGAGACAAAGTTTCTTTTTTTTTTTTTTTTTTTTATCTTTTAAATAATTGGAAGGGGCATTATTTGAGCATTATTCCCACTACGTCACTTTTGCAATAACGCCCCATGCTGACTGGGATGCCACGTGTCGGATAATGCCCCATGGTGGGGGAATTATATTTCTTCACCACTACACATGGTCTAGCAGCTCCGAAATTCTCTCGGGGAACACAACCATAGAGTATCTGCTCGAGGTAGAGGGCGATCCGGATATGGTCAAAGCGGTGAAGCTGTCAAACGTTTCCGTCTCTCGTATAATACCTTAAATGGTATACCATTCAACATGACTCCTTCGTATTACTTCGATCAGAACATTACGGTAAACTTTCAAGTTCCTCCTTTCTTGGCACCAGCCATTGAGAACTCAGATAAGCCGCCAGGTCTTGGAATAGCTGGTTTTATCGGTTGGGAATTTTGCCATAAAGTCAATAGCTGTAAGAACAAGCTAACTTATTTCAGCTGTGACGTTTTTGTTGATGGGCCATGGTTTGGAGAGTGCAAGTATTAGCTAGAAAGTTTCTATTGATAGTATTAGTTTCTTGTATGTCTTCTGCTTAGGTATATATTTATGTATGTAATTTGTTTTCAAATTGTAATATCTGAATTAAGGAAGAATTATAATATCTGAAAACCGAACCAAACTATGACATCAACAAGAATACTAAAACCCGTATTTGTACGCATTTAGTTCAAATACGGTGTTAAAGATTATACGAAATCGATCCTGACCAAACTCTGAATTGTCACTTTCATGCTCGAAAATAAATCGTGCTGTCACTCTATATTTTCTATACTATAGGTATTGGCGTGTTTACATTTCCGTCTGAAAATATACCCACAGATAAAGGAGTGACATCTTGAACACTCTTTATCACTTACCTTTGCAGCCATAACGGCTGCACCATACGCAACAGCCTCGTCAGGGTTCACACTCTTGCATAACTCTTTGCCATCAAAAAACTCCTGAACCATATCCTGGACCTTTGGTATCCTAGTTGAGCCGCCAACAAGAATCACTTGTTCCACACATGATTTCTTCATCTTAGCATCACTTAAACATGTCTCCAGAATCTTGATGCACTTATTAAACGAATCCATATTCAAATATTCAAACTTAGCTCGAGTAAACTTCAAAGAAAAATCAATCCCCTCATGCAAGCAATCCAAATCAATCGATGTCCGAGTAGTACATGAAAGAATCCTTTTTGCTTTCTCGCAAGCAAATCTCAACCTCCCCAATGCTTTCTGATTCCGAGTTAAGTCCTTATTCCATGTCCTCTTGAACTCCTCAACACAGTATTCCACCATGCGGTTATCAAAATCCTCACCTCCCAAATGAGGGTCACCCGCAACAGCTTTCACCTCAAAAGTACCACCTTCCCCAATAGTCAATACAGAAACATCAAAAGTGCCACCACCCAAATCAAAGACGAGCACGTTTATCTTGCCAACGATATCAGACTTGTTGTCTAGCCCATACGCGATTGCAGCTGCCGTAGGCTCATTAATTATACGAACGACATTAAATCCAGCAATGGTACCAGCGTCCTTAGTAGCTCGACGCTGTGAACCATTGAAATAAGCCGGGACGGTTACACAAGCATTTTTCACAACTTTTCCAAGAAACGCCTCAGCAGTTTCTTTCATCTTGCCAAGAATCATTGAAGAAATTTCTACAGCCGAAAATTCCTTCTCTTGACCTTTGTAAGTGACGACAATCTTTGGTGTGTCGGAACAACCTTTTATGACCTTAAACGGCCACAACTTGATGTCTTCCTGCACTTTGGAATCACTGAACCTCCTTCCAATCAACCTCTTTGCACCTATAAATCCAGATAAAAAAAAAAAACTCAAAAAACTGAAATATTATTTAATAACAATAACCGAAGACTCTAGAAACTTCATTGAGTAGAAAATAGAGAAGAAAAAAAAACTCAAAAACTGACCAAATACGGTGTTAGCAGGGTTCAATGGTGTTTGATTTTTGGCGCCATCACCGATCAGACGTTCTGCGTCAACGAAAGCAACAGAAGAAGGTGTGGTTCGGTTGCCTTGATCGTTAGGGATGATCTCGACCCGATTATGCTTCCAAACGGCAACGCATGAGTACGTTGTTCCCAGATCGATGCCGATCGCCGGCGCGTGGTTTCCACTTCCGGCCATGAAGTTCAAAGCTAAGTGACGTAAAACTGTGTGTGGGGCTTTTTATTTCGTGACTTCTAAGTTTTTTTAAATGACGATAAAGGGATATATGTTATTTAAACTATTGGATAAAAACTAAAAAACCGGTAAATTTGATTTCCTTATGACGATAAAAGTTTATAAACAACGTGTACCGAAAATTGATACAACAATAAATAAAATTGTAATTCCAAAAAAGAAGTAGATGGCTATAACTTACATTTCTACAATAGGTAGTGCATCAAGATGAATCGGTATTGAATGAAAATTGAAATCGGAAAATAATAAAAACTTGGCTAAGCACCCAAATTTTATTAACGTCAAGAAACTATCACAAAACTTGACTCATACAATCCCTAATACCCAAAGCATGGTATTTATAATCTAAACACACCTATTAGATTATAACTAGGATGTATCTATTTTAGGACATGATAATAACAATTAATTATCCACTCCTTAATTAGTTTCCTTGCCTTGCACACAAAGGAACCTTTAATTCCTTGCCTTGCACGCAAAGGAACCATTAATTCGAAATTTCCAACAATCACCCCCGGAATTTCGAACTCGTATCTGACAAGTCTTCAATTCCAAGCTTTTCAGTCATCTCCTTGAACTTGATCTTCCCAAGAGCCTTCGTCAAAATATCCGCCTTTTGATCAATGCCACTAACATGCTCGACCACGATATCTTCACGATCAACACATTCCCGAATGTAGTGAAACCGGGATTTTATGTGTTTGCTTCTTCCATGGAAAACCGGTTCCTCGCGAGAGCTATCGCCGATGTATTATCAACACGTAACACCGCCGCTTGAATTTTCTTGTCGAGTAATTCACCAATCAATTCTTTTAGCCAAACCGCCTGACACGCGGCTGCACTAGCCGCCATATACTCCGCCTCACACGATGATAAAGCAACTGTACTTTGCTTTTGAGAACACCAAGTAATTGGGGAAGACCCAAAATAAAACACGTGTCCCGTAGTACTTCTTCCATCGTCCGGATTTATGTTGTGACTACTATCACTGTAACCGACCAGCATATTTTCTCCTGGAGTATAGGTAATGCCATAACTAAAAGTACCTTTTAAGTAGCGAAGAATTTGCTTGATGAGAGCTGCATGAGATTGCTTCGGGCAATGCATGTACCGACTGGCTACTCCGACCGAAAACGCCAAATCTGGTCGAGTCTGTAAAAGGTACCGGAGACACCCGACAATCTTTCGATATCTCGTTGCATCAAAATCTTCTTCGTCTTCAAATTTAGAAACTTCCACGTTCGGGTCTATGGGAACATTAGTAGGATTGCAATTAAACATACCGGCTTCGGTCAATATTTTCTTTGCATACGCCTCTTGCTTAATTTTTATCCCGTCTTTGCTTTGCGACACTTCAATTCCAAGATAATAAGTAAGCTTTCCCAAATCCGACATTTCAAAGTTTTTAGCCATCCCGCGCTTAAACTCCATAATAAGTTTCAAATTTGAACCCGTCACAATTAAATCGTCCACGTACACGCCGATTAATAAGACATCCGTTCCAACGGTTCTTCGGTATACGGCTTGTTCTTGCGAGCACCGGTGAAATTTCATATCTAATAAAATATTATTTAATTTTGTATTCCACGCACGTGGAGCTTGCCTTAACCCGTATAACGCCTTTGACAATTTATAAACTTTATGTTTTTCGCCTTTTTTAACGAACCCTTCCGGTTGAACGACATAAACTTCTTCTTTTAATTCGCCATGTAGGAACGCGGATTTAACATCTAGATGATGTAATTCCCACCCTTCATTCGCTGCGAGAGATAAAAGTAACCGAACTGTTTCAAGTCGAGCAATTGGCGCGAACACTTCGTCAAAATCGACTCCGGGTTGCTGAACATAACCCTTCGCCACGAGTCTAGCCTTGTGTTTATTTAGTGAGCCATCCGCGTTTCGCTTAACCTTGAAAACCCACTTTAAACCAATCGCTTTTGCACCACGCGGTAACTCGGTCAACGACCACGTATTGTTTTTATTTATTGATTCGATTTCTGCGCGCATTGCTTTCATCCACTCCGGTTTATTTTTTGCATCATTAAAATGAGCCGGTTCATCATCCGCAAGCAATAAATATTCTTCATCAATAGAACTCGAATTTAAAACATAATCGTTAAAACGTACCGGGGTAACCGTAGTGCGATTCGATCTACGAACAACTGGCTCGGGCGTCACAAAAATATTTTCATCAGCGTTGCTACTATTCTCGCCATTTGATCTGCTACTGTTTGGAGCCGTATGGGCCTGTTCACGCTCCACTGGGCTTTGGTGAGGTGGGCCATTAAATGGACTAGATGAGGTGCCATCATTGGATGAAGTGTTTTGCCCATCACCATTGTCACCATTTGAGTCACTTGAGTTTGGCGTACTTGAACCACTACTAGATTCGCTTGTCTCGGTATTTACCGAGCCAACTCCGGTGTCAATTACGCCACCAAAGTCTACCCAAAACATGCCCGGTTCGCGAGACTCTTCGTTATTAAAAACAATATTTTTTCCCCAATTCCAACCACGCGTTTCATCAAACTCCGTATCCCCGTCTCGACCCACAACAATTCTTCGAGTCGTTGGATTGTATAAACGATATGCCCCCGAACCTTTTTCGCTTCCAAGATAAACTAGACGAGTCGAACGATCGTCTAATTTTGGAAGATGCCCGCCAACAATTTTCAAATAAGCGGCACATCCGAACACCTTAAGAAATTGAAGATCCGGTTTCTTTCCTTTTAACATCTCGTACGGTGTTTTGTCTTCGTGTAACGCTCGTGTTGGAGTTTTATTTATTAAATTGGTTGAGTGCCTCACCGCCTCCCCCCACATAAAATTAGGAACTTGTCGCGCTTTTAATATACTTCGAGTCATCTCCATTAAGGTACGGTTTCGCCTCTCCACAACCCCGTTTTGTTGAGGTGAATATGGAGCGGTTAAGTGTCGAATAATCCCTTCGTTTTCACAGAACCGATTGAACTCATGAGACGTAAATTCTCCCCCTCGATCGGTTCGAAACGTCTTGATTTTTCTTCTAACTTCCACTTCTACCGTGACTTTAAATTTTTTGAAGGTTTCAAACGCGTCACCTTTTTCCTTCAAAAGAAAAGTCCACATGAAACGTGAAAAATCATCAACTAAGACAAATACATACCTATTTCCCGCTACTGTGCTTGGAGAAATTGGACCGCATAAGTCTCCATGAATAAGTTCCAAGGCACGCGTTGCCCGAAACGACGCTGTCTTCGGAAAAGATTGTCTCGTATGCTTCCCGACTAAGCACGAATCACATATTTGATTTTCGTGATTGATTTTTGGCATCCCCACGACCATATCTTTATTCACCATTTTTTTCATGGACTCGAAATTTAGGTGACCAAGTCTCGCGTGCCACAACCAGTTTTCATTATCAATTCGAGCTTTCAAACAAACGGGTTTTCCAACTTTTAATTTAATCGTATAAAGACGATTTTTAGATCGAGTAAGATTCATTAACACCTTGCCTTGAGCGTCACGCATTAATAAATAATCGTCTTTCATACGAATATCACATCCACACTCCGTTGCTTGACCGAGACTAATTATATTACTACGTAAGCTAGGGATATAATAAATATCGGTCAATAACCTTTGCTCCCCCGTTTTACCCAATAGTAATATAGACCCTTTCCCACATATTTCGACTTGAGAACCATCCCCAAATTTAACTTTGCCACCAACACGCTTATTTAATTCAGAGAAAAAAGATATATTACCCGTCATATGGTTGCTCGCGCCATTATCCAAATACCACAAGTCATTTTCTTCCGAACCGCTCTCGTAATTTTTTGGAATGACCTTTTCTTCATTCAAGTAAACGATTTCTTGAACATCTTGCACCATAAACAAAGACGGGTCAATTTCTTCCGCATCGATCAAGTTTGCTTGTTTCTCTTTCTTCGCTCTGGACATCTCGAAACAAAGTGACCGAACTTGTCGCATCGAAAGCATTGAACCTTCGAATAATCCTTCTTTCCTTGTTGTTTATCCTCTTCGTTGGACCCGCCTTGTGACCCACGGTTTTGACCAGATTGGTTTCGACCACGTCCACCACCACCACGTCCACGGTTCGAGCCTTTCCCGCGTCCCTTACTCGAATCGCGTGAATTCTGTCTAGAACTTGAAGAGGTATTAGAATTATTAAACATAAGTTTCGTTTGCGTACCATGATTATCCGACTGTAATTCTTCATCTTTTATGCGCTCTTCATATGCCTTCATTCGACCAACAACATCGTCCAATGAAACTGTTTTTAGATCCACAATTTGCTCAACCGAGGCTACCATGTGGATGAACCGCCTTGGTAAACCACTGAGAAATTTTTTCACGATCTTTTGTTCCTCGATTATAGAACCGAGAGACGCCGCTTTTGAAGACATTCCTGTTAACTGGCTAGAAAACTTGTTAAAAATGTTGTTTTTTAAATCTGGTCAACTACTTGTCAACGGTCATTCAATTGGTTATTGGGTTGATATTTGATGTTGGGCTTATATGCTTGATGTTGGGCTTATATGCTTAACTGGGCTAATTATTTGTTAAGTTGTTGGATTATTGTTACAGGCCTGGTTGTTGTTGGAAATATCTAGAGGGGCTTATGTGTAACATGGAGGGTTTCTGTTGCTGTATTGTTGAAGCTTTAGGGGCTGGAATGAAACATTACATGTTTCACGCTATTTGAGGCCTTGATCATTATTGTTGATCAGTTTAGTTGTTGAAAACTCTCTCTCTTATGTGGTTCTCTGCTAGGGTTTGATCCATTGTTGGTTCAGAGATTGTATACGAATAATCTCTCAACTGTATCTGAGAGATTATTCTGTGGTTTTTGTATTTCCTTCTATTGTAGATGATCATCAGTTGATGATCATCATTGTACTGATTGTATTGTTTGATCTTACAGTTTGTAAGATCTTCTGGGTATTTTGGGGGGCAAGTATTTTGGGTTGGATAAATAAGATTTTGTCACCTGTTTTTGTCGCTATTTCTTCTGTTGTTGTGTTTGTGTATTTGATTCATATAATTTTATATGGTATCAGAGCTTGAAAGCTCTTGGTACGTTCTTATTTCCGTTGTGTTGATCTGATTTGGTTGTTGTTTGTGTAGGTCTGCTTCAGATTGCAGATCTGTTCATGATAGTGTTAGATCTTCTGGATCTTGGGAGGTGTGTTAGCATTCAAACCCTAGCTAGGGTTTCTTGCATCTGGTTGAAGAACTGTGTTGGTCTCTAAACCCTAGAAGGTTTAGGGCAAACTGACCAGTTGATCTGTTCTTGATATTGTATAGGAACTTCAGATCTATTGAGATCTGGTGTTCTTGGATAGCTTGCACCCACTGTGAGATCTTTCATCTCCTCTCTTTATTTTTCTGTTGTTGGTTGATTGGTTTAGTTGAAGTCGGGGTAGTGAGGACCGGCATTTGATTGTTGATTTTGTGTGATTTTGTTGGTTGTTCTTGGTTTTTAGTGTTGGCTCCTGTATTAAGACCTGTCCAGGCACTATAAGTGACGAACCTGGAATCTGGACACTGATACAGCTTCGCCTTAGGGTTCTTGTATATCTGTTTTTGTTCTGGTATATTTGCTATTGTGTTTGTTGTGTTCTTTGATTGATTGATTATGGGTGATAAAGGTGATAGTTCTGTATCTTCTCAGACTTTGATTAGTAAGTTGGATATAGGAGATCCATTGTTTTTACATCCCAGTGACTCAAGCTCTTTAACTATAGTTAGTATAAAGTTAAAGGGTACTGAAAATTATAGGGTTTGGTCTAGTGCTATGAAATTAGCATTAGAGGCTAAAAATAAATTTGGATTTATAGATGGAAAGTGTAAAAAGAATACTGAGGATGATGTGCTAAGTAGTCAGTGGGATCGATGTAACTCTGTGGTGTTAAGTTGGTTGTTAAATTCTGTTTCAGAAGAGTTGTATTTAGGTCAAGTTTTTTCAAAGTTAGCTTCTGATGTTTGGACTGATTTGAAAGAAACTTATGATAAGGTTGATGGCTCTATAGTTTATGATCTGTATAAACAAATAAACTGTATTACTCAAAGTGGTAGCTCAGTGTCTGAATATTATCATAAACTAAACACTATGTGGAAGCAGTTTGATGCTGTGCTTCAACTGCCCACTTGTTCATGTCAAGCAGCTAAAGATTTTAATGATTTTTCTACTTTGATCAAACTTATGCAATTTCTTATGGGTCTTGATGATGTTTATCATCCTGTAAGAACAAATCTTCTAACTAGAGAGCCATTACCCTCAGTCAAAGTTGCTTTTTCAATTGTATCTAGAGAAGAATCACATAGGAATTCTAGTTCTGGGTCAAAAGCTCAAAGTGTATCATTTGTGTCTAGAACAACTCAGTCTTTTGAGCAGAAAAAGAAAGAGTTTAAAGGTCCTAATCCCAATCTTAAATGTACTCACTGTAACAAACTGGGTCATACTGTGGATAGGTGTTTTGAATTAATTGGATATCCTTCAGGTTTCAGAAAGAAATCTGGAGGTCAAGGTGGAAAAAATTTTTCTAATAATAGATCAAATGTGTCTTCTGTTCCTTCTGTGTCACCATTTTCTCCAGAGCAGGTTGCTAAACTTTTGAGTCTTGTGAATGAGAAAACAAGTTCTGAATCACAGCCTTCAAATGTTGGAGGTGAGTGTAAGTGTGGTTTCAGCTCTTTAAGTGACTTTATGTGTTGTTCTAGTTTGATAAATTTTGGTTTTGATTATAATTGGATTTGTGATTCTGGTGCAAACCAGCATATGATCAAATCTGATAAAGATATGTTTGATTGGTTTGATGTGTCTGAGTTTGATCTTTCTGTCTCTCATCCAAATGGAACTAAAGCCAAGGTGGCTAAAATTGGTAGTATAAAACTTGCTGAAAATGTTGTCTTAAATGATGTGTTTTTTGTTCCATCTTACAGTGTCAATCTTCTATCTGTTTATAAGTTAGCTAAAGAGAACAAAATTACTGTTATATTTAATGAAAATAATTGTTTACTTCAGGATTCGAAATCAGGGAGAATCCTGGTGACTGGTAAACAAGATAATGGGCTGTATTTTGTTACAAAAGGTGGTAATTCTATCAATCTGTGTTTTAATAGTCTGAATAATAGTAATTTGTGGCATAGTAGGCTGGGACATCCTGCTAATCAGGTCTTGTCAATATTAAAAGATGACTTAGGTGTTGTTGATGTTGCCAAACATTCTTGTGAGGTTTGTCATAGAGCCAAGCAAGTTAGAGTTCCTTTTCCTTTGAGTGAACATAAAACTAAAAATGTAGGTGATTTAGTTCATTTGGATGTCTGGGGTCCATATAAAGTTACCAGTAGAGATGGTTTTAAATATTTTTTAACTGTTGTGGATGATTACTCTAGGGCTGTTTGGTGTTATTTAATGAAAAATAAAACTGAGGTGTTTGAAAATATTGAAAGTTACTATGAACTGGTTTTAACTCAGTTTAAAAAAAGAATTAAAATCTTTAGAAGTGATAATGGTACTGAGTTTATAAATAGTAAAATGGAGTTGTTTTGTAAATCAAAAGGTATTTTACATCAAACATCTTGTTCATACACACCACAACAAAATGGTGTTGTTGAACGAAAACATAGACATCTTTTAAACTTGGCAAGATCCTTGTTATTTCAAAGTTGTGTTCCTCTAAATTTCTGGTCAGATTGTGTCTTGACTGCTGTTTACATTATCAACAGGTTACCATCTTCTGTGCTGCTAGGTAGAAGTCCATATGAGTTAATGTTTGGTTTCAAACCCTCTCTTGAGCATCTTAGGATATTTGGTTGTTTATGCTTTAGCACTGTTCTTAATGATTTAGACAAACTGTCTTTTAATGCTGAAAAATGTGTTTTGATTGGTTATTCAAATGTTAAAAAAGGATACAAATTATGGAGCTTAGACAATAAAAAAGAATTTTATTCTAGAGATGTCAAATTTTATGAAACTGTATTTCCTTTTAAATCATCTCAGGTTACTGATCAAAATAAAAATTTAAACCATAGTTTAAATCATTTAAATTTCTTTGATAGTGTTGAAGTGTTAACAACTTGTCCTATAAGTCCCAATGATGAAGAGAGGAGTCATGATTCTCATGAGGTTACTGGTGATGATCAGCAACCTATTCCCTCTACATCTGCCATTCCAACTGTTGAACACCAGCATTCAACAGTTGGAGTTGAAAGTAGTAGTAGTAGTGATGAATATGGCAGGGCAGAGGACACAAGTACCTCAAATGATGAGATCGTCCTATCTGAGGGAACTAGTGCTGTTAGAAAGTCTAGTAGGAAAGTTGTTGTGCCAAAACGTTTTCAAGATTTTGTATTGAATGCCAAAGTTAAGTATAGTATTGATAAAGTTGTTAACTATTCATGTTTGACTAGTGATAATTTCTGTTTTACTACCTCTTTAAACAAAACTGTTGAGCCTTCCTGCTATGAGGAAGCAGCCAAAGATCCAAGGTGGATAGAGGCAATGAACAAAGAAATGGATGCTTTGTTCAGGAATAACACTTGGGTTTTGGCTGATCTTCCTCATGATAGGAAAGCAATTGGGTGTAAATGGGTTTATAGAGTTAAATATAGGGCAAATGGTGAAATAGAAAGGTTCAAAGCTAGGTTAGTTGCTAAGGGTTTCAATCAAAGGGAAGGTTTGGACTTTGGAGAAACCTTTTCTCCTGTTGTTAAGATGGTCTGTTAGAACCATTATTACTTTGGCTGTCTCTTATGGTTGGTCTTTGTACCAGCTTGATGTTGATAATGCTTTTTTGCATGGAACTATTACAGAAGATGTATATATGAAATTACCACAAGGTTATTATTCAAAAAATGATTCTAAGGTATGTAAGCTTGTTAAGTCCTTATATGGACTTAAACAAGCCCCTAGGAAATGGAATGAAAGATTAACTGATGTGTTGCTTAAAAGTGGCTTTGTTCAAAGCAAATGTGATCACTCTCTGTTTGTTATGTCAAAACCTGGTGTTACTGTTTTTTTGCTTGTCTATGTTGATGATATAGTTGTTACAGGAAATTCTGTTGATGAAATAGAAAAAATAAAACATGTTTTGCATGAAACATTTAGAATTAAAGACTTAGGAATGTTAAAATACTTTCTTGGTATTGAAGTGTTGTATAATCAAAGTTCTATTTGCCTAAGTCAAAGGAAATATTGTTTGGAACTTTTGAGTGAGTTTGGTTATATATTTGTCTTTAACAAGACCTGATATAAGTTACACTGTTCAGTTTTTGAGTCAGTTTATGCATAGTCCAAAAGAGGTTCATTTAAATTTAGCATTAAGGTTGTTAAGGTATCTTAAGAAAAGTCCTGGTAAAGGATTGGTCTTTAAGAAAAGTGTCAATCTAGAGTTAATTGGTTTTGCTGATTCAGACTGGGCGAAATGTTTAACTACACGTAAATCTGTTACTGGTTTTTGCATTTTTTTTGGGAGACTGCCTTGTTTCTTGGAAAAGCAAGAAACAAAGCACTGTTTCTCGGTCTACTGCAGAAGCTGAATATCGTGCTATGTGCTCTGCTACTTGTGAATTAATGTGGTTAAAAAACTTGTTGTCTGAGCTGAATGTTAGCTGTTCTTTACCTATGATATTACATTGTGATAGTGAAGCTGCTATGTCAATAGCAGCTAACCCTGTGTTTCATGAGAGAACCAAGCATTTTGAGTTGGATTTACATTTTTTGCGTGAAAAGGTTGCAAATGGTGTTATTAACCCCATTAAAGTTATCTCTGAAAAACAACTTGCAGATATTTTTACAAAAGGTCTTAATGTTGCACAACATGAAGACTTTTGTAATAAACTTAGTTTGGCAGATTGGTTTAAACCAATTGAATGAAGGGGGGATGTTAAAAATGTTGTTTTTTAAATCTGGTCAACTACTTGTCAACGGTCATTCAATTGGTTATTGGGTTGATATTTGATGTTGGGCTTATATGATTGATGTTGGGCTTATATGCTTAACTGGGCTAATTATTTGTTAAGTTGTTGGATTATTGTTACAGACCTGGTCGTTGTTGGAAATATCTAGAGGGGCTTATGTGTAACATGGAGGGTTTCTGTTGCTGTATTGTTGAAGCTTTAGGGGGTGGAATGAAACATTACATGTTTCACGCTATTTGAGGCCTTGATCATTATTGTTGATCAGTTTAGTTGTTGAAAACTCTCTCTCTCTTGTGTGGTTCTCTGCTAGGGTTTGATCCATTGTTGGTTCAGAGATTGTATACGAATAATCTCTCAATTGTATCTGAGAGATTATTCTGTGGTTTTTGTATTTCCTTCTATTGTAGATGATCATCAGTTGAAGATCATCATTGTACTGATTGTATTGTTTGATCTTACAATTTGTAAGATCTTCTGGGTATTTTGGGGGGCAAGTATTTTGGGTTGGATAAATAAGATTTTGTCACATGTTTTTGTCGCTATTTCTTCTGTTGTTGTGTTTGTGTATTTGATTCATATAATTTTACAAAACTCATCAACTGTACTAGTATCCTTCATCTTCAACGCCTCAAATTCTGACATGAGTGTCTGTAGTCTTGCTTCACGTACCCGATCGGCTCCCAGATGGCGCGCTTTCAGTGCATCCCACATCTCTTTTGCCGTCTTCAGATTACCAACTTGCAAGATTTGTTCTTCCGGTATGGATTGAAACAACAAAGCAATGGCCATATTGTTTTTCTTCACATCGGTTTCAGTTCCGGGTTCAATGGCCTCCCACACGCCATGAACGTTAAAAATCGCGCGAATACGCAACGCCCAAATAGTATAATTAACCTTATTCAACATCGGGCATTGAAGCGCTGTTGAATTTGGAACCGATTTCTCGGTATTCGAGCCGCTACCGCCATCGCTTCCAACCATATTTTTCTTTCGTCGACTATACGTATGAGAAAACGAACCCGGTGTAACTGGTTCAGTTTCTTCCAGTCTACACGTTTAATTCCCAAGTTCCACTTCGTACACGAACCAAATACACAAAGCTAAATTTTGTCTTGAACTTTAAAAATCCAAAACAAAAGAAACTTCTTTTTTTTTTCTTTTTTTTTTTTTGGCTACTGTTCTCGAAAAGAAGAATAATTGAAATCGATTTAATTAAATTTTTTTTTATGGTCAAAACAAAACAGTTGTTGTTTTCTGCTGCTTCTAGTAATAAAGAAAAGAATTAATTGCTGTTGCTCCAATTAATTATTTAGAAGGAATCGTTCCCACTTTTTCGAAAAAAGATTAAAACCTTGCTTCCTTTTCTCCAAATAGTAACGAACGCACCAGCGACCACCGTTGTAATACTCTCCTTGATTCGTCTGAGAACAGAACCAACAGCAACACACCGCACTTGCTGTCACCTATTCTGCTCCTTTTCTCTGAATCTACGCAGCAACCAGATCCGATTCGATGCTAACTCCAGACGGTTCCTTTTGGTTCACAGTTACCGGCGAGTTACCTCCGATCCCAATGCTCAATCGTAGGTTAGTAATTTTCCCAGGTTGCTCTGATACCAATTCAAGATGAATCGGTATTGAATGAAAATTGAAATCGGAAAATAATAAGAACTTGGCTAAGCACCCAAATTTTATTAACGTCAAGAAACTATCACAAAACTTGACTCATACAATCCCTAATACCCAAAGCATGGTATTTATAATCTAAACACACCTATTAGATTATAACTAGGATGTATCTATTTTAGGACATGATAATAACAATTAATTATCCACTCCTTAATTAGTTTCCTTGCCTTGCACACAAAGGAACCTTTAATTCCTTGCCTTGCACACAAAGGAACCATTAATTCGAAATTTCCAACAGTGCAACACCCCTTGCCACGAGTGAGGAGAAAAACATAAACATAAATTATATTTCTACTATATTCGCAAACAACATTAAATAAGTTGACCCAAAAACGACAAGATTTTAAGTGTGTTTAGATTAGAACCGATGGTTTTGACACCAAAAGTGTATGGGTCAAATAAGAATTCACATATTCAGTCCGCTAACCTGACATGATTGTCATCCCTAAAACCCACCCTAGTTGACAAAACCTGTGAAGTCATTCCACTTTCCACAAACATTTTGCACTAGGAATTAAAGCATATTAATAAACTTTACATTACAAACTATAACAATGAATCAGCACTATTAATGCGCTTTAATTATTATACCAAAAGAAATGTAAAGCAGGAACAAATTATAGTGTGGTTAACAACAGTTAGACTACTTGGTAAGTATAATCAATCATTAATTCATGGTTATAGATCACGCATAGTTAAGCATCGAGTATAATCATTGTTGGTTAGTGCCAACCATAACTGAACTGGTCATTCCCAAAACTAAAACCCGAACCATCAGTTAATCACACGGTTCAGTTAGTTTGGATAGGCTGCTTTGCTCACCCTAAACATGAAAATCATACGTGTATATCTTCATCATACATTTAAGAATTCCATGTTGATATCTCACTGTCTCATTCAACGCTATCGTCATCTAAGGTTAAATAGAAATGAAATCTTACCTGAACAAAGTAAGAAACCGATGAATTACTTCACATAGATCAATACGTAAATGAACCAATTAATGTGCCACGTAAATGCTTACTCAACAACAAAGCAACAGAATACGAAAAATTTCAACTTCAAAATCTGAAGTTTTGAACTCATCATCATCATCATCATACTCAGTAAATCCCACCAATAGCAAAGCTAAGTTAGGGTCTGAGGAGGGTGGATGTAGACAGCCTTACCTCTGCCCAGTAGGAACAGAGAGGCTGCTTCTAGTGAGACCCACGGCTCGATTGTAGTTTTGTATCAAGCCTTGGACCTAAGACACATAACACTCAAACAATCGGGACAGAGACTGATTGGTGCATGTACCCCCGTGTCTGTCAGCTATCAACGTCACCACATGATGCATGATTAACCATCCGCCGCTTTTAACGTTATTCTCACGAGATTAGTAAAATAACGTTAAAGTTAGTACCATTTTATTTTTGCCCCCCCCCCCCCCCCGAGCGCCCACACATATATACATATATGTGCACACCGCAAGCGGGGCATCTGAAGTTCTGAACTATTAATATTAATACTATATATATATAGCAAAAGTATCATAACGTACTAGGGTTCAAATATTAAACAACCATTCAGTGGAAGAAAAATATAGACAAAAGCTAGACGCCAATGCTGAACAACCATAATCTGAGACCTAAAACAGGGGCTTGCAAACAAATTCTAGGTGTACCATCTTAAGCTGAAGCTCAGCAAAAGGTGCAGCTTGGTTGTCCGTTAGCCATTTGGTCGTTTCAGCAATCGCTTTCTCCATCTCCTTCAAAATCTCCGAGCGCACCTTGCAATTTTTGATCTTATTCTTCGCCTTATATAAGCAATCCTCTAATGCATTGTAGGCATCGGCTTTCTTCTTGAACTCCTGGTCCTCATATTTGTACCTCTCAGCCTCTTTTACCTTCTTTTCGATCTCTTCCTTGGAGAGTCTTCCGTTTGCATTGGTAATTGTTAGTTTCTCAACCTTACCGGTGGATATATTCCCGGCAGTGACTGTGAGGATACCGTTGGCATCTATTTCAAAGCATACCATAACTCCAGAGACTCCTTTGGGAGCAGGTGGTATTCCAGAAATGCTGAGCGTGCCCAACAAATGGTTATCAGTGGATTTAGATCTTTCACCTTGATACACCCTGATATCAACGGCAGTTTGGTTATCATAGGCTGTATAGTATTGTTTGGATCTACTTGTAGGTATTGGAGTGTTTCTTACTTTCTCGGGATCACAACATCAAATATTTCTCCTTTTACATGTATACCAAGTGATAAAGGAGTGACATCAAGTAGAACCACATCTTGAACACTCTTATTAGTATTACCACTTAACTTGGAAGCCAAAACAGCTGCACCATACGCAACCGCCTCATCAGGGTTCACACTCTTGCATAACTCTCTACCATCAAAAAATTCCTGCAGCATAAGTTATCTTCACCTCCCAAATGAGTGTCACCAGCAACAGCTTTAACCTCAAAAATACCCCCTTCCTCAATAGTCATTACAGAAACATCAAATGTGCCACCGCCCAAATCAAAGATGAGCACATTTATCTTCCCAGCGATATCAGACTTGTTGTCTAGACCATAAGCAATTGCAGCTGCTGTAGGCTCATTGATCATACGAATGACGTTTAATCCAGCAATAGTACCAGCGTCCTTGGTAGCCTGACGTTGCAAATCGTTGAAATAAGTAGGGACAGTTATCACAGCATTTTTCACAACTTCTCCAAGATACGCCTCAGCAGTTTCTTTCATCTTGCCAAGAACCATTGAAGAAATTTCTTCGGCCAAAAACTCCTTCTCTTGACCTTTGTAAGTGACCACAATCTTCGGGGTGTCGTCAGGCCCTTGTATGACCTTAAACGGCCACAGCTTCATGTCTTCCTGCACATTGGAATCACTGAACCTCCTTCCAATCAACCTTTTAGCATCTGGAAAAAAAATCCATAATTACTTAAGCCATTTAAAAACGTCAAATACTAAGCAGCTGGTATAAACATCAAGTGGATAACATAATCAGTACTTGAAACTTTGTAATCATTGATAGCAGTGTATTGTTTATGTTTATCATAATCATACTCAGTAAATCCCACCAATATCAAAGCTAAGATAGGGTCTGAGGAGGGTAAGATGTAGACAGCCTTACCTCTACCCCTACCCCGTACGAATAGAGAGGCTGCTACCCCTGGCTCGATGGTATTGCATCAAACCTTGGACATAAGGCACATAACACTCGGCAATTAAGACAATGGCCAATTAGTGCATGTCCTTCCTTGTCTTTCGGCTATCAATGCCACCATGTGATGCATGATTAACCATCCTCAGTTTTTAACATTATTTTCACGAAATCAGTAGAATAACGTTAAAATTACTGCACTTTCACTTTTGCCCCCGAGTGCTCACACATATATACATTATATGCGCATACCGCAAGCGGGGCGTATTGTTTATGTTTAGTCACTGATAAGTCTAAGAAACTTCATTAAAGTGCATCATATTCTAACGTTTAGTTCTTGAGAATCCTAAACCCTAAACATGAGCAATTGCTTAGAAAATAGAGAACATAAACGAAATAACTGACCAAATACGGTGTTAGCAGGGTTCATAGGTGCTTGATTTTTGGCGCCATCACCGATCAGACGCTCTGCATCAACGAAAGCAACAGCAGAAGGTGTGGTTCGGTTGCCTTGATCATTAGGTATGATCTCGATCCTATTATGCTTCCAAACGGCGACGCATGAGTACGTTGTTCCCAGGTCGATGCCGATCGCCGGCGAGTCGTTTCCTTTTCCGGCCATAGTATTCAAAGTTGAAAGTGACGCGTAAAACTGTAAAAGTGTGTGTGAAGTAAACAATTATCTGATTGAATTTGAACTCAATATTCGAATTAAACAATTATCTGATTGAATTTGAACTCAAATTAGTTATCGATAGATTGAATAAGCAAAGTAATCCAAAGTTACCCCATCTTTTTACCAGTTGTACCCTTCCCCTTAAATTCTTACTTAAATACATTTCAAAGTTTCTGATTTCGTTTTTTATCTGTTTCATTTTTGTTCTTTTTTGTTTTCTTTTTTTTTTTTTTTTTATTCTCAGCGAATCCAAGGTTCCTATATAAACATTACAACCAACGAATTACCAATATAAACATGCCAAAAACAAACTTATCTTCACAGTCAATATAAACACGAGTGAATGTCGGACACGACCTGAAAACACAACACGAACATAACACGAAATTCACGGGTTTAGGTTTAGTCTAGATGGGTTCGGGTCAGCTTCAGGTTGAACCCGCGAACCTGTTTAGGTTAACGGGTTGGGTTCAGGTCAACCCGATTAGGCTGGCGGGTTAACCTGTTTAACACATTTATATTATATTTTATTTTTTACGACTTATTTTATGTCATAAATTAAAGGGTTATTGGATTTTATCACTCTCAACTATTAGGTATTGGCCGCTACCACTCCCAACTATCACATTAACTCCCACCACTCCCAACTTCACACTTTGTGTGTTGTGTCACCCCCCCAGGTGAACATTTCTTAGTTTTTGACTAGTGTGATTATTGATATTAGGCTAACACTTTGTAATTACTAATGATTACAGGTGCATCTGCTCCTAAAAGGAAAAAGGGGAGCTGAAAAACATTCAACCTGGGTGATAGAACACACATAATGTTAAGTTGGGAGTGGTGGAAGCCAAAGTAATAGTTGAGAGTGGCAGCAGACAATACCTAATAATTAAGATTGATAAAAGGGTGGAGATACAATAGGAAGTTTATTTGGCTAGGAAGGATAGGAAGTGATCTTGACCATTCATTAAGTTAATCAAGGGCTAAGATTAAATCAGGGAAATTGAAAAGAATAAAAGAGGCGCGTGAGTTTGTTCAAGGGCATTCTAGTCAATCCAAGCCAATAGTTTCTCTCTCCTCCAATTCCCCCCCATTTTTTAAACGTTAATAACTCTTTCATACGACATTATTTTTTTATAAAAATTGCACCAAAAAAACGAGCGTTTTTTTTTCTTTAAAACGAGTATACTATTGCTATATTTTAAAAAAAAAAATTAAAACCCAGTTGCGTAAAACGCAATAGAAAAACCACCAGTTACGTAAAACGCAATGAAAAAAAAAACCTAAAAAATGACATTTTTCTAAAACGCAATGCACCAAAAACACAAAGAAATGACTTATTTGTAAAACGCAATGGCCAGAAAACACACAGAAATGTCTTATTTGTAAAACGCAATGGCCAGAAAACACATAAAAATGTGTTCTACCTAAAACGCAATGCACCAAAAACACAAAGAAATGACTTATTTGTAAAACGCAATGGCCAGAAAACACACAGAAATGTCTTATTTGTAAAACGCAATGGCCAGAAAACACATAAAAATGTGTTCTACCTAAAACGCAATGCACCAAAAACACAAAGAAATGTCTTATATGTAAAACGCAATGGCCAGAAAACACACAGAAATGTCTTATTTGTAAAACGCAATGGCCAGAAAACACATAAAAATGTGTTTTACCTAAAACGCAATGCACCAAAAACACAAAGAAATGTCTTATATGTAAAACGCAATGGCCAGAAAACACTTAAAAATGACTCATTCTAAAACGCAATGGACTGAAAACACCTAAAAAATGTGTCACTGTGAACTGTCTGAATTGTCTACGAATTACTGTCTTCGAAATGAGCCAATTTATGGAAAATTAATTTTTCTGATGCGTTTTTAGTACAGCAATTTAATCGAAAAACCCTATGCGTTTCTGAATTGTCTACGAATTACTGTCTTCGAATTACTGCCTTGGACCCCGCCAGGGGCTGCCGCCCCTGGGACCCCGCTACCGGGGGCTGCCGCCCCCGGACCCCCGCAAAGATTGTAAAACGCAATGACTAAATCAAAAACCCAGATCATGAAAATGAAATTAAAGAATTTCTTACATGGATCGAAGCCGATTTCTTCATCAATTGACAAATTTTGAATGATAGAAACACTTATCAACGCTCGAATCGAACGAATCGAGTGATTATCTCCAAAATCACCGGAAAAAACGAGATTTTTTTATGAAATTAAACTGGGTTTTCTTCAAAAAAAGCTAAAGAACACGTTGATCGGGTTCTGAATCATTGATTGGTGATGAAAATCGCACTATAATGTAGTGATTATTGAGATAGAAAGTGAAGAAATAATTGAAGATGGTGGGTTTTGAAAATGGTGGGTTTTTGAATTTACTGGGTTTTGAAAAAGGAAGAAGAAGGAGTTGGATTGACTAAAATACCCTTTCTCTTTATTTTAAAATTTGCCACATGTCATAATCCTATGGCTTCCTATCCTTCCTAGCGAAAATTAACTTCCTATTTGATCTTTTCCCTTGATAAAATCCAATAACCCTAAATTAAATGGGGTGTGTATTGTATGTCAATTATAACTTAAAAAGAGAAATTAGCAATTTATAATTTAATATAATTGTGTTATATACATTTGTGTTTTTTTAAGTAAATTTAATTTTAATATATTAATTTCAGAAAAGAAAATTGGGTTGAACTGGTCGTGTTCGGGTCAACCCACAAAACTTCGGGTGGTGTTCGTGTTCATATGTACATGTAAAATTTTCGGGTTCAGGTTCAGGTTGAACCCGTCAACCCGTGAACACGACCCGTTTAGCACCCTACCTAAAAGTAATCAAAACTTTAGTAAAATTGATATAGCAATTATGTGGCTAAACTGAAAATAGTCAAACTTTAATAATTACACTAGATTTTTTAGACATAAACCAAGGATGTGGTTGTCTTTCATGTTGTTGTATCGGTATGGGGCTTGGGAAGGAGACACGTCGGATCGGGAGGGGCAGGAACACTATGCTTTTTATTTTGATGAATGAGCAAAAGGAGGAGATGGGGTTTAAATCGGTGAGAGATGAAGAGACAGAAAAATGACCATGACATAAGCTTGGTGCAGGGCCGGCTCAAAGGGGAGTGAAATAAAGCAAGAGTTTTAGGCCTCCATTTTCTTAGGGTCTCAAATTCTAAGAAAATATATCATATGTTGGTAATTTTGACTTTGAGATTGTTAACATTGAGGTTTATGATCAATAATTATGCATATACAAAGATGATATATGAATAATAGGATCCATAGCAAATTTCTTCGTTTAAAAAGGGCCCAAATTTTGCTATCCGCTTTAGGCCTAGAAAAATTTAGAAAATTTTGAGCCGGCCCTGGCTTGGTGATGGAAGAGATGATGATGTTTCGCTGAGGTGGTAGTTGAGTATGAAGGGGATGGAAGTGACCATAACACATACCCTTGTCGCGAGAAGTTCTTCAACATTTTTGCACATACTATGACTTAAGATTACCGGTTACTCATATTGATTTGTATTGGTAACTTGATTTACCTTTTTTTTTTACTGGTTACACACACATCATCTCTCTACTTCTGAATTTATACATTTATCGACTATGGGACTTGATTTACCTAATGTTTAGATTTTAGGATATTATCATATGTGCACACTATTGAATTACGGACATTATTATGAATGGAATTTAAATTCCTTGAATTCACTATATATTACATGTTCTCAATATTATCGATCATTGTTTTACATCGTGATAAGAGGCTTGATGAAATTTAGTATATTTACACCGAATTATCTTTGGCATGTACCTTTCACTTGATAACAATACCCGAGCATATCCATATAGATACATACCAAAGGTCGTCATTATGAGACCAATGATGTGGTATCATCTGTCGCGGTGTGATTAGTCCACACTCCACAACATCTCTATTTTATTGTGTGCTCGAAGGAGTATTTATTGTTATTAGTGTAATTAATAAGACGAGTATGAGAAATGATAATTACTGTATTGGTGGATGGTTGTGCATGCCACATAACGAATTGGCTTTAACCTGTACCTTTCATCTGATCTCAAATACACGAATTGTCGTTGTGGCATCAGTTATATGTGCTCATCCATGGTGCCATGGTGGTGTGATCAGTCCACGACGTCTCCATTTTAATTTTGTTCTCGAAGTACCACTTATTGTGATTAATAATTATTGCCCAAAACAAGTAAAAAATTTGATATAAATAACAATCCAAAGACCAGTTTAAGAAAAACAAAAGCCTAAACAAAAGAAGAGGGAGTACAAACAAGAAAAATGAACTTTATAGGGTACGAGAAGAAATTAGTGTCAAATGCATAGAAGAAAGAAACAGATGCTTAACGCGCAAAAGAACTCAAGAAATGATAACACCGCATCATGTGGCATCACCTGTGCACCTGGACAAACGTATGGAACACCTTTCGTTAGTCTAAGATGCCTATGCCTCCCCTCACTTGAGCCTAGAACGCTTTCTATTGAAGAACTACTACATGTGCTTGGCAAAACGGTGATGGTGATTTGGCTATTCGGGTTAAAACTTAAAAGGAAAGGCTAACATGGCAAAATGGTGATTTGGCGAGCCTAATGAACTATTGATTGTTTTACAAGATCAAATACATCTATTTAGATGTGGCTAAAATACTAAAAGTGTAACCGGAAGTAATATAATTTTTTTTGAAAGGATCAAGTACATCTATTTAGATGTGATTTGGCAAGCTTAATAAACTATAGATGGTTTTAGTTCGAACAGGTCAAACGGACCAAGCCAAGGATCAAGAACTCCAAATCTTGCATTAAGCATGCATTTAAGAAACTGATGAGTAGGTAGGTATATACCTTCAGCATGATACATTCAGAATACCGATAATATCTCAGTGACCAAGAGCACAAATTTTCATCATATGATCCGTACCAGGTTACCACAATAACTGTATGCTCAAAACATAGTAACATTAAGAACTACATGAAAAACTTTAAGCAATCATGAAATTCAATACAGATGTAATTTTTATTTATTTATTTTTTTTTTGCGCAGATCACCGTTGCAGCACCCACTTTTCACGTGATAAAATCCGTCAATTAATGTAAGCGAACCAATTAATGTGACACCTAAATGCTTATCAAATCATACTTGGCAAAAAAGCAACTGAATACGATAGATTTGCACATTAAATTCTAAACTATTTAATATCCATACATACGAGTCAAAGCAAAAGTAGAGCTATAAGCATCTACTAGACTGTCACCAAACTAATTTAACCTACAATAGAAAATATCCACTTAACCAGATTCCAATATTCAACAACCATTGATATTGGTGACAGATTAAGTGGAACAAAAAGATAAACAAAAGCTTAGATTTTGATATTCAACATCCATAATCTTAGACATTAAACAGCGGCTTGCAAACAAATTCGAGGTACACCTTCTTAGAGTGAAGCTCAGCAAAAGGTGCGGCATGGTTGTCCTCAAGCCACTTGGTCGTTTCATCAACGGCTTTCTTCATTACCTGCAAGATCTCATGGTGCACACTCTTCTTGACATTGTGCTCTTCGATCTTCTTCATCATGTTGTATATGCAATCATCTAATGCATTGTGTGCTTCCGCTTTCTTCTTGAACTCTTGGTCCTCATGTTTGTACTTCTCAGCATCGTTTACCATCTTTTCAATCTCTTCTTTGGAAAGTCTTCCACTTTCATTGGAAATAATGAGTTTCTCCATCTTACCGGTGGATATTATTGCAGCAGTGACTGTAAGGATACCATTGGTGTCTATTTCAAAGCAAACCATAATTGTAGACACTCCTTTCGGGGCACGTGGTATTCCAGAAATGCTGAATTTGCCCAACAAATGATTATCTGTAGATCTGGATCTTTCCCCTTGATACACCTCAATAGCAATGACAGACTGGTTATCATATCTTGTATGGTATTTTTTGGAATTACTAGTAGGTATTGGAGTGTTTCTCGGGATCACAACACTAAATAAGTCTCCTTTTACATCTATACCAAGTGATAAAGGAGTGACATCATGTAGCAAAACATCTTTAACACTCTTATCACTGCTACCACTTACATTTGCAGCCATAATGGCCGCACCATACGCAACAGCCTCATCAGGGTTCACACTTTTGCATAAATCTCTGCCATCAAAAAAATCTCTGAGTATATGCTGGACCTTTGGTATCCTAGTTGACCCACCAACAAGAATCACTTGTTCTACACATGATTTCTCCATCTTAGCATCACCTAAACATTTCTTCAAAGTCTCGAAGCACTTATTAAACGAACCCATGTTCAGCTCTTCAAATTTAGCTCGAGTAAATTTCAAAGAAAAATCAATCCCTTCATGCAAGCTGTCTAAATCAACTGATGTCCGAGTAGTACATGACAGAATCCTTTTTGCTTTCTCACAAGCAGATCTCAACCTCCCCAATGCCCGTTGGTTTCCACTCAAGTCCTTATTCCATCTCCTCTTGAATTCCAGAACACAATGATCCACCATTCGATTATCAAAATCCTGACCTCCCAAATGGGTGTCACCACCAACAGCTTTCACCTCAAATATACCCCCTTTCTCGATAGTCATTACAGATACATCAAAAGTGCCACCACCTAGATCAAAGACAAGCACGTTTATCTTTCCAACAATATCAGACTTGTTGTCTAGACCATACGCGATTGCAGCAGCTGTAGGCTCATTAATCATACGAATAACATTTAATCCAGCAATAGTACCAGCATCCTTGGTAGCTTGACGCTGCGAATCATTGAAATAAGCAGGGACGGTTATCACAGCATTTTTCACAGCTTTTCCAAGGTACGCCTCAGCAGTTTCTTTCATCTTGCCAAGAATCATTGAAGAAATTTCTTCAGCCAAAAATTCCTTCTTTTGACCATTGTGAGTGACCACAATCTTCGGGGTGTCGGAAGGCCCTTTGATAACCTTGAAAGGCCACAACTTGATGTCTTTCTGCACTTCGGAATCGCTGAACTTTCTTCCAATCAACCTCTTAGAATCTGGAAATCCATGATTAATTAGTCATGAGCCAAAAGAAAAGTAAAAACAAACTAAGCAGCAGATACAAAATTCAAGTAGCTAACCGAGCACCTAACAAGCTAACATAATTATGTCATCACTGTTAGCAGCGCAAGTGATAGTAACAATTGATAAAATTAAACCTAAACCCTAACCCTAGCCCTAAAACCTTAAATATAACTAATTGCTTGAAAAATCATCCAATAACAACAACGATCAAAGCTTCTATAAACTTGGTTGAGGTGCATTTCTTAAAGATTATTGGACCGATTTTATATGTCATTTCAGCGATCGCAATAAGATAACTGTATAAACTAGAAAAAACAAGTAGACTGACCAAAAACGGTGTTAGCAGGGTTCATGGCTACTTGATTTTTGGCGCCATCGCCGATAATACGCTCTCCGTCAACGAAAGCAACAGCAGACGGTGTGGTTCGGTTGCCTTGATCGTTAGGGATGATCTCAATCCGATTGTGCTTCCAAACGGCGACACATGAGTAAGTTGTTCCGAGATCGATGCCGATCGCCGGCGCGTCGGTTCCACTTCCGGTCATAATGTTCAAAATTCAACGTGAGGTAAAACTGTAAAAGGGGGTTTCTCTTTGACGATAAGGTATGTAAAAGTCTAAAAGATATAGTGAAGCGTATATGTCTCTTTATCATTTTGGTTAATCTGCGTTTATATATTTATTACTAGACTAGGCTATCACCCGGGAACTTCCCGGGCTAGGAAAATTTAATTTACAATAAACAAAAGTACATAAATAACACTTTGAACCTCTTAAGTATCCTCTTGCCCTTCTCCACCACAAATTTTTATTTCGGTTGTTATACCGGGTTTCAGTACCGCATTAATCCCATTACAAAACGAAACGATAAAGGGCGAAATCAAACTCAAAAAATCATGTTCAAGTTTACAAACTTCCTCAGTTCAAAGGCGAAATCGTCTTCTTTTATTTTAATTTCATTTACGCTAAATCCTTATAATCGACCGGTAAATATACAAAAACACACCTCAATTATCAAACAACACACATAAATTTGATGTCTTGATTATACTTGTCCGCTATATTCATTATCAACATCCATGTGGTCTATTTTTTAGCCATTTCCTACATTAAGAAGTCAAAAAAGTCACTAAAATTTCAATAAAAACAAAGATAGCAACAACTTGAATGAGGCTAACTGCAAGTTCATAAAAATTTACCTTTTTCTCCTATTCCTCCTAAAGATATCCATCTTTTTGTACCTCTGGAGCAACATATACCTCTGGCCAACCAACAGTTACAATCTACAAATTGTAAATATGGGCTACCTTAGTTTGAAAGTTTAATGAGGGAAGGGTAATAAAGTAATCTCACAACCTTTCATAATCCGTAATAAAGTAATTTCAGAATACATGTACTTCATCATTGCTAATATGGTAGGTATAGCCCTTTGCATTACATGAATTTAATTTATCTCAAATTTCAGTTTTCAAGTTCAAACCAGAATAATTAGAATACACATTCAAATACAGATTTGCGGCATCAAACAAATAAAGAATAAGATATCCCACATGGCATAGATACAGGTAGGGCTGTTCATTTTTATCCAAAACCCGAAACCCGACCCGAATTCAAAGCCAACCGAACCCGAATTAGCGAATATCCGAAAAACCCGAACCCGAACACGACCAACCGGAACTTTAAATGGTTCGGTTATCGGGTCACTTTTTCCCTACCAAAAACTCAAACAACCCAACCCGAAAACCCCGAAACACGAAACCCGAAAAAAACCTGAACATTTATTGTTTTTTTCTTATAAAAGTGTTTGGGTTTTGAGTCTTTAATATATGAAACATTAAGTTTTGAGACTTTTAAATATTATAATAGCATATTGTCAAATAATGTTTGAACTTTGATGATATTTTTAAAGTAGCAATATGTTTAGTTCACCACAAATGTTTGAACCTCTAAACTATCCTCTTTCTCTTCTTCACCACAAATGTTTAGTTCGGTTTCATAAGTATCCCAACTTTACCTCCATATGTATTCAAAGTTTTCATGTAAAGCTAATTCCTTTTTAATTCATAATGAGATCTCTGTATAAGAATGCTTTCGAAACGCGTACGCTAAGAAGACAGGCCATTTATCTAGTGATTGTAAGGGGCTGTTTGGTAGCCTCTGAATGGTCATTAAGAGGCTACCTCTTAGTGGAACCATTAAGAATTTTACCAATGAGAAGGTGGAAGAATGTGACATGTGATGATTTACCATTCAGAGGTTTTCTCTTAACCATTCAGACTTGAGGTTATCTCTTATTCATTCAGAGGTTTTAAATCATTTAGAGGTAGCATCTGAATGGTCATTAAGAGGCTACCAAACAACCCCTAAGTGATTTAGTTTGTGGGCTAATAAGCTACTTTTCTTAATCTCAATTTCCAGCCCAAATTAGGTAAATTTTATATTCCAGCTGCTACATCAAATGACTTTTCATTTAACTTCAGTTGCATGACAAATTAAGCATAAAATTGGGTAAGTATAAAAAAAAAGATCAAATATCATTATTTATGCAATAAATGGTAAAGAATAAGATATATTTGATATTATAAAATTGGGTGAGTATGAAATTATAAAAAAAGCAGATATACATGTTTGTCTATGCAAGTATTCTTCACCTTTTTTATACTACATGTTTGTTGTTATCACCCGGGAATTTCCCGGGCTAGGAAAATTTAATTTACAATAAATAAAAGTACGTAAATAACACTTTGAACCTCTAAAGTATCCTCTTTCCCTTCTCCACCACAAATTTTTAGTTCGGTTTCATAAGTATCACAACTTTGCCTCTATATGTATTCAAAGTTTCCATGTAAAGCTAATTCCCTTTTAATAGATAATAGATAAAATGTCACTCATCCTTATTTTAATTAATTTAAAATGAAATCTAGTTATTAATTGGGTGTGGGGTCCACCTGGGTGAACCAAAAAACTATAAGCACGGTGTAGTTATCAATATTTCGCCACAAAATTTATGATAAAAGCGACATGCTTCGTATGAAAATTTGAAAGTAAGTTACAGTAATAAACTATTAAGTAAACAAAAAATAAGAGATCATGCAAAAATAGTTGAGATCTTAAGTGGCTAAAAAGATTACACATATACATGTATGCATCATTAACAGACATGCCGGCTAATCTTGAAATTAAGACTTGAGGATAGCACATTTATTACTTGCCTTCCACATCATTGAGAGACCCGAGTTGAACTGATGCTTGGAACCCAACCACTTTAGATGACATGTATGCTAAAAGGTCAAAACCTTACCTCTTTCTTTATCAATTTGTTCCTTGATCCAGAATTATTTGTCTCAATCCATCTTGCATCCACTCAAGTCTTCAACTTATAAATTAATGTGTCAAATCAATATATATGTTTAGTTGGACATAAGTATGCATACAGATACCCTCATATTTTGCCTTTCTAAAAAAAGATAAGGATTAGACTTCGAAAAGTCAAAAGATTAATATTATAAAAAAGTAATAGTGAAAAATAATATACAAATATGGACACAAAATTTTTCATGTCAACCTAACGTGTACCAAAAGGTTACCTGTCATGACCCATATATTCATAATATAATACTTTTAATCTCATGGTAAGGGCCCATCTAAGATGTTTATAATATAATACCCAAACCTAATGAGTTAGCTTGATGGCCTTTAATCCTTTTGGCTTCCTACTATTAAATTCAAAATCATTCTTATTTTATTAAAACTCCCAGTATCAAAACTTAAAAGGATAATTGTTTAAATGGATATATTTAAAATCATCATATTCAATATCTAGAACTTCGTTAACATGAATAGGTTGTTTGATGTATTTGAAATACACTTCAAGCAAATTTCTCCCCTTAAGCTAATTGTTTTTATTTACATATTTGACCCGTAAACGATACAGCATAACCTGAAACAACCAATTCAATTTTCATATGTGAATGGGTTGATATTAAAAACTCTACATAGATAGGATTTACCTGACGCTTATAAATCTTTTCTTCCATGGTGCCATGTTCCATTACATAGTATGCAAAGACAGGTGTTGTTTGTCCCGATCTGCAATTCCGGAAAAAAGAAAACTTTTTTATAAACTCGAAAATTTTCTACTTTGAAAGTAGATTTTGATTGCATTATACCTCCAGACCCAATAAATAGCATGGAAATCGTACGAATATTGACTGAGTTGTACCAAGGAAGGCTTTTTGTAAAGGAAGGCTTCAATGATCTTTTTCATCTTAAAAGTGTAACATCCTACCAACTTGTGTATATATATTCTTTTGGTTGTCTTTTTTCCTTTTCAAAAACGATAAACAATACTGAGGATCATTACAACATACTCATACTCATGTGCTTTTTTTTACTACACAACAGCCCACTTGCTAAATTTTTAAACAATCAATGGTGAATTTGCTATTCGCTACTCCATGCAATAACAGAGAACACAAGTTTATTATTAATTAAGAGCACGACAATGGTGACTTATATACCCCAAGAAAACCTACGGATGCGTCTTACAACATTATCCTTCATCCATCCAACATCAAGACATCCTACTAATGTGGTTTATGCACCTAGTGTGAGAATGCACTCTCGCAAATCAATTAAAGTCCACGTTTGAGTTACTTTTGGTAGGCAATACCCGGAATTGAAGGTTTACACACCCAGTTGTACAATATTTGTCAATCAGACTTATGAACATAAACGAAACCACCTTTTTTCAAAGAGAAATAGGAAATGAATGACAAATAGAAAAGATTATTAGTCGTAAACAGGGGCGAGGCATATAGGTTGGGAAACTGACTAACCGATGTTCAAGTCAGAAAGGCTTCTGGTTAACCCAAAACAATAATGGCCCTGAATTAATTATTCTTTTAGAGAGAGTTTGTTAAACAGACTACAAATAAAAAAAATTATAAGTTGCAAAATGGATGTGTCGAAAAGGTTGGGTTATTGGTGTTCAATGGGTAAATTTTAGTGTGGGTTAAAATGGGCTTGGTTGACTTGCAACCCACCTTTATCCAATCTTTTAAACTCTTTATAAACACATAATATGTTGAAGATCGACCCATTCTCTCTTTATTAGTTATATATTTTAATCTGACCAGTTTGAGATACAACATCATCCAAATTGACCCATTCATATGCAAATGAGTGGAACTCACCAACGTTATTGTTTTTAAAGGCAATTCGCCAGCACCCATTCATAAGATGTAAGATTTATAAACACATATACAACTATTAGCATCAGGGCCGATTTGGTTTTTAATAAAATATAGATTAAAAAACTAAAAAAATTATAAAAGACATAGATGTTAATACCCGAGATATTATGAATATGCAATGCACTGAGTCGTCATCAATTTTAGCTTCACACATATTCCTTAATCTCTTAGCAAGCTTATCATCATCAGAATGTTGAAGGTACACCTTAGCCTCTAGACAAGAACCAATGAGTTTGCCAGTATAGGCAGTCTTCAAAGCTTTGTTTACCTCGGGTCTCAGCTATTGTCAATTGGTATCATATGGAATTAAAGGGTAAACTTGACATACGTCTAGCTGATTATATTAATTTTACATATATTAAATTGTCCTTTTTTTTGATGGACAATAGTTTTGGGACAAAGGGAATGTATCCCAACTACAAAAGATTTAGATAAGGCCCAAAAATAAGTTAAAATAATAAATATGAACGCCTCTTATCTGTACTAAAAGCGTCCGATTTTGAACCATCCTAAAAATGACTTGCTTCAACCTGAACATGTTTTGACTTACCGACAGCACCATATTAGACTCTACATTGTATTTGGAAGACACGTCATCATCCCTGGACCAAAATTAGACCATCAAAATCAATAACATAACATAACAGCAAACATGTAGTGTAATAAAGGTGAAGAATACTTACATAGGCAAATGCTTATCTTCAGCAAGGATGTGATTGTTCACCTTGATATCATATCTAAAATTCAAAAAAGACAAGTTGGGAAAACAATCTTAGTCCTAAAATGATCATGAAACTATTGGTTGATAATTAACTAAAAATCAACGGGATCGCATTATATATTGGTGAAAATACCTGGAAGATAAGACCAAATAACCTCCACCTTCGATGAAGAATTGGAATTCGTAACCACATAATTTTTATTATCAGCAGCAGTTGCTTCTCAGACGAAACTGCTATCATACGTTTCTCGACCGTTGGCGCCATTAACACCCTATATATTGACCACAAATTATGGTTTTGCAAATCAAATATTAAGATATTAAATGCTACAAACATTAACCAGTAAACCAGAAACTTACCTCAAGCGATGCGAAAACTCGGATTAAATCCTACCCGTCTCCAGATCGCGTAACCACGGCGGCTTGATGCGGCTAGATTCACTTTGATCACCCACCCTAGGTTAAATTATGGCCGTCATCCGTCGGACTGGCGGAGATAATCACAATGCAGCGACCGTGAATCCATTTTCCGTTGCAACCAGACAAGAGTCACCTGGAACTGGTTGCATTGACCTCAGAGGGATCGAAACTGCGTCAAATTGGAATTCAACTAAACACACCACCACTTTACCAAATGCAATAATACGCTGAATTCAGAACAACATTCGTATATATACACTGTAAATAACGTGGGAAAGAAAAAAAGAACGAATAATGACACACCATTTGGCAAAGGTTACTATCTAAACTAAATTCCTAATAAAATATTGAAAAACCCTAAACATTCCTTATGAATGACTGAAAAAAAACCCTTACCTTTTGAACTCAATGGAGAAACGAAGCGTGTTCAAATCAATGGATATCGGCGGCAGAGCACGACAGTGGCAATGTGTAGTGTTCCTTTGTAGCCCATAGTTGTCCTTGTCAATACAACCCATATAGCATGTTGCGCCCGGGATTTGAAGTAACCACTGATGACAAGCACAAAACCGAAAAACCAGGATTTTCATTTACATAAATCCAGATAAAAGTACAAAACAACCGTCCTACTACTTACCTGCGCTACTCGAATTGAATTCTGAGTTAGCACCTACAATAAAATAGTAGAAATTAGACTCGGTACCATAAAGTATAACAATTTACCTTTTTGCACAGATCATAAGAATATAGTCACCTCTAGCAATGTACTCTACATTGTATTTGGAAGACACTTCATCATCCCTGGACCAAAATTAGACCATCAAAATCAATAACATAACATAACAACAAACATGTAGTATAATAAAGGTGAATCTCACATATTTGTTGTTGGCATTCACTCTGTGATATTACAAACATAAGGAAAAAAAAAACTCATCATATAACTGTAAGATGGCAAAGAAGGTACCTGCAAACCCATTTGACACATCTAGACTGGTTATGTGGGTCATGGGTTAAGGTTAAGTTTTTTCGACGCAAGTAATTAAACAGGTCATGTAAAATATACTTTCATTACCTGCTGAGTGGGTAGATACTTCCTCCTATAGTTAAATATTGCATCTTTCTCACTTGTGTCCGCACATGAACCTGCCATGTTTTGCATGTTAATACACTAAAATTACAAATTTACAACAAAGAGTAGAGATCTATGTAAAATACTTACGTTAAAAATAAAAACATGATGCTCATTGCTTTTTAATCTTTTAAAATTTGACGTATTATACCAGAACGATTTAACTTATGACACAACATATTTTTAAAAATTTTAAAAATTAAACATATTAAACCGCTCACCTGGTCAAGGCACGACCCGTTAAGCGAAATGTATTCAAGGCTTCAGCCCAAAACTGACCAGAATGGCAGCTATACGTCACCATTCACGGCTATAAATCAACCGCCGATCACCACCCGATTCAGCCACCGCACAACCGTAGCCACGCGCTACCACTAAATGCTAAAGTTTTTTGGCTGACGAAAACCCCGATATGTTTAAAGGTCAGCTTAGCTCGAGAAATATGCGATAACAACTAACTGTGGATCATTAAGGGCCAATATGGATTCAGGTTGAAAACGGGTCACAACACCTTTTGTAAATCACTGTCGTTGATGCTATGGTACTGTTATCAGTGGCTTCAAATACTGTGTTGGCGATGAAGGTTGCGAAACTTTGGTACGTGTGTCCCGACAACTAAAGTTGCAAGGTCGTTCAGACGTGTGGGAACTGTTGCATCATTGAAAACAATAGCTCCTTTAGCATGGCACAAATTTGAAACTAAGTCGATGTTAACGCATTTTAAAAACGTATTGCCAAGCGAGTCAGAAGACTAACCTGCACCAAGAGGCTTGCCATGGTTCATCCTTTTTGAAAAAAAAAAACAACCTGTTTATGATCAAACAATTTCTACACTCAAAACAATCTTCGATTACTATAAACAAACCGGCAACAATTTCTAAAATCAAATAGAATTTTGTTCGGATGGATTAATGAGTGTTAATTAATCAACAACGTTCACCTTTAAAAAAATCAGAAGTTTTGTATATTATTCGAAGAACGTTTTTATTAAAATCAAACACAATAAGCAAAACAAAACTCCAAAACTTACCATCAAAACTGGACTTGCTCAGGATCAACTTGTCGAAACCCTAGCCTTGACTGCTGGAGGTGGCGGCTAGGGCATTCTATCCACAGATCTGTAACAAAAAAAAACACGAAGAACAAAAAAAAAAACGAAGATGAACAGACGAAGATTATGATGAATTTTAAAAAACTATTGATTTCAAAATTGCAAGGTTTTACCTGTTTGTTCGTAAACCGCATCGCCATGAAATTAGGGTTTCTGGTCTAGATTGTGACCGAACAAACAATACTAAGCCGAATCGTTGGAATCTTGAGTGTTTCCACTAATCACAATGAAGAAAACTGATTTGTGATGGAAGTGTAGGAATCGCAACGAAGAAAACTGATTTGTGTTGGAGGTGTTGGATTTTCGCTAGTAGGGTTTGTGACAGAGGCGTAGGAAGAGGAGGTGTTGAATGAAAGGAATAGGGTTAGTTCCTTATATACCCGGGTCAATCCATGCGGGTTTGGATTCAATAAACGGATCCCGTGTAAGAATTAGACAATTCCCTCATTTTCCCGCCAAAAATCTAGTGAGGTTGCACCATGTGAGGACACGTGTCCCAAACCTTATTCATTTATTATATATATAGATTAGGGACCTATGTCATATACACTCTGTTCCCGAGACTCATTTAACAGGGGAAGGGGAGGGAAAAGAGATGGAAATATTAAAAACCATTTTCTCGAGTTTCATTTAACAGAGGGAGGGGAGGGAAAAGGAAGGAAAATATGACCAAATATAACCATATATTCATTCTCCCAAATTGAAGATAAAATTTTCCTTCCCTTTCTCTCCCCTCACCTCCCCATGTTAAATGACTTGGGAACATAGTGATAATTCTTAAAATATATAGATCATTAGAAGTTGACACGTGAAATCAAATATTTAATATGAGAAAAAAACGGTTAAACCAAATTTTGGATGACTTACCATTGAAACGTCACTTCCATTATATAAAAAATGCCACATATGATAATAAAATGAATATATAACATATTGAATATATAACATATGTTGAACTTACTGGGTCTTATCCCCTTCAAAATTTAATTATAACTACAATATAATTATTTGTACATAAATATTGTAAATTAGATAATTATAACATATAATTAGATTATTTGAACATTTAGTTATAACAATAACTAGCAAGTTACACTCGCGCTTCGTGGCGAGGGCGACCCGATTTCTGATAGATTTTACATGAATCGTAGACGTAGTGGAAAAAATAACGTTAATGGTAGAAATATGGTCGACATTGGCCTGGTTCATTACGGTATTGATATAGTACCAACACTCAATATTGCAACCTGATGTGCTGAAAATAGGTTAAATAAAATTAACTAAATTACCCTAATTCTAGATTCTCTAAGCTTTAAATTTATAAAAGTAAGACTCAACCTAAACCCTAAACCACACAATCGGCAAGTGAACCGATCGATGTAGTAAAGCTAAAGTAAGTCCGAGTATCGAACCCACGAGACTCTACTGATTACGCTACGACTCTATCTAGACTTAAACTGACACGACACACTAAATTGTTTATTGATTTGGGGGGGGGGGGTTCTAAAAATCCTAAAATTATAATTAAAATTAAACTAAATTAACTAGACGAACAGACGGACAAGGCACGAACTCACACGAAAGCCGAACTCAAAGATGATGAAGGTACTACCTAGACAGGAATCCTGATTGCTTTTAGTTATGATTATAATTGGAAGTTGTCTGCTATGGAACCGGGATCTTGGGATTCTCACCCCTCGGGAAATCTAAGGACCCCTAATCCTTCTCAAGAGCACGCTAAGATCCCCTAAAGGTTGTTAATTTACCGGTTATTAGACTCTTTTACAAGACATCTAAATGGGTTTATAAAAGTATCCTACGAGGCTCACTCCCTTACGAGACCTAAACCTAGGATAGGTTTGTTTTCTCAGCTAGACTTGCTAGACAGCAGCCAAAAGGTTAACTTCCTAAGAAGGACCCACCTTGCGGTTTAATCATTTAGACCAAGCAATAATCTCGCACCTTACAGCTATTGATGATTAGTAGAACACTTGATTTTATAAAATTACCAATTATTACTTCTAAGGTTTATCGGCCGATTTAACCCTAAAGATTCTAGATTTATTACGTGATATAGACAGTCACCAAAACCTAAAACCTAGCATGATTCTATTATGTGATAAAGACCGTCACCAAGATTCATGCGAAGCAATAATTAATCATTAAACAAAATCAAGCATGCAAACACATCTAACTGATAGAACAAACCGTTTACAATTTATAAACTAGTCCATAGCATTCAAAAATCCGTAATATAATCAAAACGTAAGCAATCATTCATCCATGTCTAGGTAGTAAATGAATCTAGCCGCTAAACATGTTCAAAAACGTAATCAAAATCATTAAATAATCTGAATTCATTGTGTAACAAAGTTTAACAAACGAAAACGACAAGATAAGGATGATGGAACCCGAATCTTCACTCCCGAATGCTCCAAGATGTTACCCGAATGATTCCTAGCAACCGAAAGCTTCAATCTTCTTCAAACAGCAGCCAAAGTTCGCCCAAAGACGTCCAAGTTCGTAGATCATCGGCTGTGCATGTATATGCATCAATATATAACCCAAAAACCCTAAAATCCATGCCATTCGCGACTTTTTGCCGACCTAGGGTCTTCACGCGGCCCGCGTGGAAGTAATGGACGAGTTAACGCGGGCCGCCTTAGGGCTTAATACCAGAAACCATCTTCAACACGCTCGCGGCCCGCTTTGAAAATGATCTTAAGTTCAGGCGGGCCGCCTGAACTTAAATAACTCAGATTTCTTTGTTAAGTTAATGCGGGGCGCCTGGGAATGTTTATAAGTCCAAGCGGGCCGCCTGGAAGCTCCAGAACTGCATTTTTCGCTTCGTTTCAGCTCCCGACTCCTCGGTTTCCGTTCCATCCTTCCGCCTTTCCAGATTTTGGCTCGTTTTCGCTCCTTTTGGCTGTAAAGACCTGGAAACACAAATAAATCAAAAGTATATACATTCTAAACTAAACCGACACTAAAACTAACTAACTAACGACTAAAACCGACGCGAATACCGATGTATTTTGCAATACATCACAACCGAAAGAGACCATTTAAAAAATAAAGTCATGTTAAGTCCATAAGTATGCCGACAAATGTTTACATCTATTGAAAACCATAGTAAACGAATACCATTAAATGTTCTAACAATGCCAATATGGTATTGATGTTTTTCGTGGGCCCCGGTTCAACCCGATTAAAAAAATTATGTCACATATTTAGTTTTTGTAAAAAAACTTAGCGAACGAAAGTTATATACGAAAGAAAAACTATTTGATTGAAGATGCATATTATTTAGTTTCTTGAATAAATTAAAAACTTAAAAAATAAAAAAAAAGAAAGAAAAAAACAAAGTCACTATTCATTCACATTCACATGTTATGAATTAATATAGATAGATAATAGATAATAAGTATTTGTACATAAATGTTGTAAATTGAATGCATATGATATAATTTTGAACACATGAGATTTTACACACTAAGTAAATAAAAAAGTTATATTTTTAAAAAATACCTGTATTACACGAGTTGAATACATATAGTTTTCAAGACATATATTTAAAAAAAAATTACTTTTTGTTAGGTTATCATTTATGTATTTTATTATTACTTGGTTTTCACTTATATTTTTGCATTAAAACAGATTATTTATGTTTATATTATTATAGTTGTAATAGTTGTGATTTGCATATCAATTTTAATTCCAAAGTCCGTATGTTAGTGTACCTAATTATTATTATTATTATTATTATTATTATTATTATTATTATTATTATTATTATTATTATTATTATTATTATCTGGTCGAGGATCCTGTATGAAAGACCCTAATACGTATTTGACAAAAGTCGCAGCGGAATTTCATGCCTAAAAATTTCATTCCTTATAAGTACTTTAACTTGGTTGAAAGTACGTTTTAAAGTAAGTCGTACACATAATTACATAAACTTCTCATTTACGAAATAGTAAGATTTCGACATTACATACACTAACGTTCCCGTACAATCTGTTTAGTGACTCGGTCTTCGATCTCCAATCCTTGACGAACCTCCTTGACTTGTACAACCTGCACTCACCAAGTACATTCAAGACATTAGTGCACATTATAAAATATAAGCCATATCTAACCTTGTATACTTTTCGTTCCATTAGCCCTTTTACATTAAATTCTGATGAGTCTTCAACATTTAACCTGCATCACGTCTCATTCTCAAGGTACACGATTAACAATAACATTAGTCATTTTCATTGAAACTTTGCATACATACATGCATACATACATACATCCTATCCTCATACTTCCTACATACGTATTTACCTCCATACATATATACGTACATTCATACATGCATACCTATTTGCATACATACCTACGCACCTATATGTCTATCTACATAAGCACCTACACACGTATCTATCCTCGTACAATACTTACTTACATACATACGTTCACATATACTTGTCTACATATCGTAAACATTCTTGACATACACCTATGATCAAAACCAACTTAAAAGTTAGTTTTTATAGTTAAATAACAAGTTTAGACAAGTAATGCGGGTCAAACAAACAAAATTGGCAACTTTTGGGATTCAGGGGGGGCTAGACGCCCCACCTAGGGGCTAGACGCCCCACCTAGCCCCTGTTTTGACAGCAACTTTGCACCAGGACCAAACGTTACGGAAACGAGCATAACTTTCAAACTACGCATCCGTTTTACCCGATTCTTTTTCCTACGTGATCGTAATTTAATCCTCCATCACATGAGGTAAAAATCTCATATTTGGATTACCAAAATTTGGGACTTTTAAGCCTTCGGCTTATTGCCCTTTTACCAAATTTTGACCCGTTCATGCATATATCAACATAACTTGTTGGTTTGACCTTAACTTCTTATGAACTTAATAATTTCAAGGTTATCTATCATAAAGACTCATTCCCGGATACCTCACACCCCTTTTTAACCCATTTTCGCTTAAAAGCTTATTTTGACCCGTTAAGGGTATTTGCTCATATTTATGCATTTAACTCACCAAACCATACTTTTCACTTTCATACTAGTTGAACCACCCTCTAATTTCATGCTTGAAAGTTACAAAAACGACACATAATTTAATCACCAAAATTTAAAATTTGGGCATGACCCGTTCGCATTTTGAACAATCTCCCTGTTTATAATATATCAAAATACTCGAATAACGATACCTTCAGAAAAACATAAGAAAGACCTTAACATTTAAACTACCGTTTCAAAACATCAAGTTTAAGTTACTTAAATATTCACAAACATCTAGTTAAAACTTAAAACTTCAACACTACTAACTTCAACAAAAGCCTTTAACTAATAAGGTTACTACAAAAATTGCGGAAGCGCATCACGGGTGATCAAGGTGTGTTCGTATCCGAGCGACACAATAACAATCATACGGGTGCTTTACCTACAATCATTCAACAAAATATATTAGTGTAGTACACATAACGTTTTCATCCTATCACAATACATATTCTCGGATTTACAAGATATCTTACCAATTGTTCTTATTTCATTCCAATTCATTCTAGTCAAATAAACACAACTATTTCTCATTCACTTCCAATAACCCGTTTAGTACGGATCAAGGAGAAAACTTCCATTAAATTCCTTCTCATCCGAACCCGAACCGACCCAATCACTATGGACCGATACGGATTCCTACTTTCACGTTCTCATTTGAAATATCTACCTTAATTGAATATCAATTATCAAAAGAAACAATATCAATAAACTCACAACTAAACATGTAAGTAACGAACTTACCTCGATCTTGTGCCTTTGTTTGTGATCCGGAACTAGCTCCTTCTTCTTTCGATCCTACACGAATTCGTTCTTATTTAGATCATAGTCCTTACATTCATAACCATACTTTCAAGTATCAATGCTACTTATATAACAATTAACAATGCATTAACTTCCAACATACAAAACCATTCGCTCACGATTTATTCAAGGCTACTTAGATTATCATTGAGGCATTTCATCAAACACCTAATGTGCGTACAACTTCTCAAGCCTTATGTACACATAGTTTATGCATAAATCCCCTAGAATACATCATATTTCACATATTCAACCAATTTTAGCTCAAATATTCATTCTTCACAATATCATCCACCAATATTCTATCTATCATACAATTACACTTGAAAATTTACTCAACTAATCAAATACTTACTAATCATCATACTATAACAAGTGGGTTTTTCCCAAAGTCTTTAGTAAATCATTTTCAAGTACAATACACCTTCTAAATGTTGATTCTAACTCACATGCAACTTAATTTCATACTGAATCACGAATTGGTGTAAACCCTAGTTCATCAACATACATGAAAATATGAGATTTCATCTTACCTTATGCTCAAAACACTGGGATTAGTGAGTATTTAGACACTAGCATTCGATTTGTAACATGAATCCTCCATAATCGTACTGATTTTGTTGTTAATTGATCAAGCTAGGGTTTTCCCCCTTTCTCCACTCCCTGGTCGCGACCCACTCCCCCAAGAAGTACTGGGTTGTTAATTTTACTAATTGATTTTTATAAAGTTTTACATTCTCTACCCTCCATGTTGGTTTATTGTTCATTAATACCCCTTCACATTTTAATAAGCTTTCTTTAGGTTATTTACAAAATAATCATAACTAATCATAAACTTTTAAATATTAAAGTATCTAACCTTATAAATTATGGGATGTTACAAATCTACCCCCCTTAAAAGAGGTTTCGTCCCCGAAACCTTAATACGTACCAAAAAGAGACGGGTAGTGCTTTCGCATTTCATCTTCAGATTCCCAGGTTAGATCCGATCCTTTCAGATGCTGCCATTGCACTAAAACTTGTCGAATGGCCTTGTTTCGTAGATACTTTATTTTGGAATCTTTGATAGCCACCGGCTTTTCAATATAATTCATTTTATCATCCAATTCAATGTCATCAAGTGACACATGCGCCGTATCGTCCGCGAGGCATCTTCTTAGTTAAGACACGTGAAACGTGTTATGGATTCCGTCTAGAGTTGGAGGTAATTCTAGTCGGTATGCCACTTTACCAACACGAGCCACTATTCTGAACGGTCCGATGTACCGAGGACCCAATTTTCCCCGTTTGCGGAACCGTATTATACCCTTCCACGGCGAGACCTTTAAAAACACTCGATCTCCTTCTTGAAATTCGATAGGGCACCTTCTTTTATCTGCATAGGATTTTTGCCTGTCTTACGCCGCCTTCAAACGAGCCCGGACTTGATCAATCTTTTCATTCGTTATTGCCACAACATCTTTAGGCGCGAGTTCCCATTGCCCGATTTCTCCCCAACATACAGGTGTTCTACACTTTCTACCGTACAACATTTCATATGGCGCCATTTTGATACTACTTTGATAACTGTTGTTGTACGCGAACTCTACCAACGGTAAATGGTTATCCCAATTATCCCCAAGGTCTATGACACAAGCCCTCAACATATCTAGCAACGTTTGTATAGTTCTTTCCGACTGTCCATCCGTCTGCGGATGGTATGCGGTACTTAGTCGCAAGTTTGTGCCCACATCTTCGTGAAATTTTCGCCAAAAACGAGACGTGAATCTTGTGTCACGATCCGACACAATAGACACGGGTACTCCGTGACGAGCAATTATTTCATTCATATAAATTTCTACCAATTTTTCGGATGAAATAGATTCTCGTATGGGTAAAAAGTGAGCGCTCTTTGTAAGTCGATCGACTATAACCCAAATAGCTTCGTGACCTCGTTTCGTTCTGGGAAGCTTTGTAACAAGATCCATGGTTATGTCTTCCCACTTCCAAACTGGTATCTCTAAAGATTGTAATTTACCATATGGTTTTTGGTGCTCCGCCTTCACTTGGGAACATGTCAAGCACTTAGCCACGTACTTAACAATGTCGCGTTTCATTCCAGGCCACCAATACCCTTTCTTTAAATCTTGATGCATTTTTGTAGCTCCAGGGTGTACCGTATAACGAGATTTGTGAGCCTCTTCTAGCAATAATGATTTCACCTCGGATAACCAAGGTACCCAGATTCGGTCATACCTGGTCATGATGCCATCGGCATTCATTTTTAATTCCCCAATTAGGCCTTTCATTCTTTCCTTCTTCGGATCACTAGTTAAGGATTTTATTTGGGCCTCTTTGATCAACTCCAAAAGTTTAGGGGTGACAGTCAATTTCATTGACTTAACTTGTATGGGTGATGGGTATTCCTTCCGGCTTAACACATCTGCTACAACATTGGCCTTCCCCGGATGATAAAGGATTTCACAATCATAATCCTTAATTAATTCTAACCACCTTCGTTGTCTCATATTCAAGTCTTTTTGTTCGAAGAAATACTTGAGACTTTTGTGGTCCGAATATATGGTACATTTAGTTCCGTACAAATAATGTCGCCACAGTTTCAACGCGAATACTACTGCAGCCAACTCTAAATCGTGTGTTGGGTAGTTACTTTCATGTGGTTTAAGCTGCCTTGAAACATATGCTATCACTTTACCCCGTTGCATTAAAACAGCCCCCAAGCCCTGATGTGAAGCATCAGTGTATACTACCAAGTCTTCTGAACCCTCGGGTAAGGTTAGAATTGGGGCGTCAGACAGCTTACTCTTCAAAGTTTGGAATGCTTTTTCTTGCTCAACTCCCCACACAAATTTCTCATTCTTCTTGGTTAGTTTGGTTAAAGGTAACGATATTTTGGAAAAATCTTGTATAAACCTTCGGTAATACCCAGCCAAACCCAGAAAACTTCTCACTTCACTCGGGTTCTTAGGAGGAACCCAGTTCACAACAGCCTCTACTTTAGTTGGTTCTACCAAGACACCATCTTTATTAATGACGTGGCCAAGAAATTGCACCTCTCTAAGCCAGAAGGCACATTTGGAAAACTTGGCATATAACTTCTCTTTCCGAAGAATCTCTAACACTTCACGCAAATGATTTGCATGTTCGGCTCTACTACGAGAGTACACAAGGATATCATCTATAAACACTATAACAGACTTATCTAACATGGGCCGACATACTCTATTCATCAGATCCATGAAAGCGGCCGGGGCGTTAGTCAGCCCGAATGGCATTACTAAAAACTCGTAATGCCCATATCGGGTCCTGAACGCAGTTTTCGCAACATCTTCTTCTCGTACCCGAAGTTGATGATACCCCGAACGCAAATCGATTTTTGAAAACCAACTTGCTCCTTGCAGTTGGTCAAAAAGATCATCTATTCGAGGTAAAGGGTATTTATTCTTCACGGTCAACTTGTTCAAATCTCGATAATCTATACACATCCGCATCGTGCCGTCTTTCTTTTTCACAAAGAGTACCGGGGCTCCCCAAGGCGACACACTCGGGCGTACGAAACCCTTATCGAGTAATTCCTGTATCTGTGTCATTAGCTCTCGCATCTCAGCGGGAGCTAACCTATAGGGAGCTTTAGCCACTGGCTTGGCGCCCGGGTTTAATTCGATTCGGAATTCCACCTCTCGTTCAGGTGGTAACCCCGGTAATTCGTCCGGAAACACATCCGCATACTCGTTCACTACTTCTACTTCCCCAATTTCGGGTACCTTCTGTCTTGTATCCACCACATAAGCCAAATAGGCCTTACCCTCATTTCTTGCGTGCTTAACCATTTCGACAATCGTGCATAGTTTTGTCTCTAGCTTTCTTTCCCCACGAATACTTATTCGAGCCCCGCTAGGTGAGAATACATGAATGACTTTCGCCTCGCATCGAATTTCCGCGTGATAACGGGATAACCAATCCATCCCTACAACTACTTTAAATTCCCCCAAAGTCATAGGAATGAGATCTATTTCAAATTCTTCGTTTTCTATGGTTATCTTACAATTCTTACAAACTTCACATAACAAATAACTTTTACTATCCGCTACTTCTACTTCTAAGGGTACATGCATTCGTTCCTTTCTAAAGGAAGGATAACACATAAGTTCGTCTGACACGAAAGACTTGCTAGCACCAGAATCGAATAACACATTCACGGGTATTTGGTTGATTAAGAAAATACCTGACACGACATTCGGTGAAACCTTGGCTTCTTCGGTAGTAATCTGAAACATTCTTCCCCGAGCCTTCTGATTTTCATTCTTCTTTTCATCTTTCTGCCCTTGTTGTTTAAGCTTTGGACATTCAGCTTTTACATGACCAGGAGTGAAGCAATTGAAACACGTCCTCACAGGACTAGGGCACTTAAAATAAGGATGTCCCTCCTGACCACAGTTGTAACACCCCTTCTTTCCCATTAAACATTCTCCAGTGTGAAGCTTTCCACAAGTTTTGCATGGGGGAATACTACCTTTAGATCCTACTTTAGTTCTAGTGTCGTGCTGCTTAGGCTTCTTGGATGGATTCGTAGTTGATGGCTTTTCAGCAACTCTTTTCTCTCCTCTTTCCACTTGTCGCTTCAGTTCTATCTCCCTATCCCGGGCTAAATTGATAAGTTCGCTTAAAGTTTCACACTTCGAAGGGGTAATGAACTCCCTATACTCGGCCTTCAACATTCCATAATACCGGTTTATCTTCATCCTTTCTGACTTGACGAAATCATCACAGAACTTTAACTTATCGAAGAATATGTTGGTAATTTCATCAATGGACTCATTCTGTTGGCGAAGATGCAAGAACTCATCTTGTATTCTATCAATTGCCGATTGCGGGCAATGATATTTTAGGAACAACTCTTTGAATTCTTGCCATGTTAAAGTTTGGAGTCTCACTTCCCCTATCTCTTTACTTTGGGTATCCCACCAATCTTTGGCTTGTTGCTGAAGCTGACCCGTAGCAAACATTACTTGATCTTCTTTCTCACATCGACTACGTACAAATACGGCTTCAATGTTTGCTATCCATCTTTGGCACTTTACCGGATCCACCTCCCTATTATATGAAAAGGGATTACATGCCATAAAATCCTTATATGTACACCTTCGTTCCTTACTTTTAGTCCTGGACCCTTCAATCATTTCTTTTAACTCCTCAATCTTGCTAGTCATCATCCCATCAACAATCCCCAAGACTCGGCTCTCGACTTCTTGAGCTAACTTGGGAAGGTTGGCATTCATCACTTTTTCTGCCGCCTCTATCATCTTATTATTGAATGCCTCTTGACGGGCTATTTCAGCATCATCTACATTACTTGTGTCCGTCATCTACATAAAACATTCATTCTATATATTAAAATTCTCTTTTTTATACATCCCTCTTGACTCATACATACTCCTTCTATCACACATTTCATTCTGTTTATAATTCATACTTTACACGTTATCATCCTTGATGATAATGTCGTATTGTTAGACCATTTCATATCAAATCATACCTTCTTTCTTATTAAACATTTTCTTTCAACCTTCTTGATGCATAATGACCTTAACAAAGGATTACGGGGCCTTAGGAACTAATTAAAACAAACCCCGTACTCAAACCAACAACATAAAAAAAATTTGGCAGCTGATCGTCACCGTAAACCGTAGCTTACGGTGTTGATTTATTCTTTACGGTCCTTCGCTCCTGTCTTACGGCAGCCCTATTTTTTGCCCAGTACCTACCGTAGCTTACGGTGGCCACCGTAAGCTACGGTAGTGCCCAGCGAAATTCACCCCAAACTTCATATTTTCAACCATTCCGAACCGTTTTCGTGCACGGTTTCAATTCTACTAACCCCTAGATATTCCAATGCACCATTTATTACTATTTCTATATTCAAAACTCTTTCTAACACTTTATAACTTGTAACATTAATTACTATAAAGCTTTCTTAAAAGTTTTTACCTCTATTTGCGTCTCGGAGCGAACACACCCATTCTTGCGAGCTTTCGGTTTGAGTTCGGGCACTACATTGTGTTCGAATCCCTCAAACCTAGGCTCTGATACCAACTTGAAACACCCTCTAATTTCATGCTTGAAAGTTACAAAAACGACACATAATTTAATCACCAAAATTTAAAATTTGGGCATGACCCGTTCGCATTTTGAACAATCTCCCTGTTTATAATATATCAAAATACTCGAATAACGACACCTTCAGAAAAACATAAGAAAGACCTTAACATTTAAACTACCGTTTCAAAACATCAAGTTTAAGTTACTTAAATATTCACAAACATCTAGTTAAAACTTAAAACTTCAACACTACTAACTTCAACAAAAGCCTTTAACTAATAAGGTTACTACAAAAATTGCGGAAGCGCATCACGGGTGATCAAGGTGTGTTCGTATCCGAGCGACACAATAACAATCATACGGGTGCTTTACCTACAATCATTCAACAAAATATATTAGTGTAGTACACATAACGTTTTCATCCTATCACAATACATATTCTCGGATTTACAAGATATCTTACCAATTGTTCTTATTTCATTCCAATTCATTCTAGTCAAATAAACACAACTATTTCTCATTCACTTCCAATAACCCGTTTAGTACGGATCAAGGAGAAAACTTCCATTAAATTCCTTCTCATCCGAACCCGAACCGACCCAATCACTATGGACCGATACAGATTCCTACTTTCACGTTCTCATTTGAAATATCTACCTTAATTGAATATCAATTATCAAAAGAAACAATATCAATAAACTCACAACTAAACATGTAAGTAACGAACTTACCTCGATCTTGTGCCTTTGTTTGTGATCCGGAACTAGCTCCTTCTTCTTTCGATCCTACACGAATTCGTTCTTATTTAGATCATAGTCCTTACATTCATAACCATACTTTCAAGTATCAATGCTACTTATATAACAATTAACAATGCATTAACTTCCAACATACAAAACCATTCGCTCACGATTTATTCAAGGCTACTTAGATTATCATTGAGGCATTTCATCAAACACCTAATGTGCGTACAACTTCTCAAGCCTTATGTACACATAGTTTATGCATAAATCCCCTAGAATACATCATATTTCACATATTCAACCAATTTTAGCTCAAATATTCATTCTTCACAATATCATCCACCAATATTCTATCTATCATACAATTACACTTGAAAATTTACTCAACTAATCAAATACTTACTAATCATCATACTATAACAAGTGGGTTTTTCCCAAAGTCTTTAGTAAATCATTTTCAAGTACAATACACCTTCTAAATGTTGATTCTAACTCACATGCAACTTAATTTCATACTGAATCACGAATTGGTGTAAACCCTAGTTCATCAACATACATGAAAATATGAGATTTCATCTTACCTTATGCTCAAAACACTGGGATTAGTGAGTATTTAGACACTAGCATTCGATTTGTAACATGAATCCTCCATAATCGTACTGATTTTGTTGTTAATTGATCAAGCTAGGGTTTTCCCCCTTTCTCCACTCCCTGGTCGCGACCCACTCCCCCAAGAAGTACTGGGTTGTTAATTTTACTAATTGATTTTTATAAAGTTTTACATTCTCTACCCTCCATGTTGGTTTATTGTTCATTAATACCCCTTCACATTTTAATAAGCTTTCTTTAGGTTATTTACAAAATAATCATAACTAATCATAAACTTTTAAATATTAAAGTATCTAACCTTATAAATTATGGGATGTTACAAATCTACCCCCCTTAAAAGAGGTTTCGTCCCCGAAACCTTAATACGTACCAAAAAGAGACGGGTAGTGCTTTCGCATTTCATCTTCAGATTCCCAGGTTAGATCCGATCCTTTCAGATGCTGCCATTGCACTAAAACTTGTCGAATGGCCTTGTTTCGTAGATACTTTATTTTGGAATCTTTGATAGCCACCGGCTTTTCAATATAATTCATTTTATCATCCAATTCAATGTCATCAAGTGACACATGCGCCGTATCGTCCGCGAGGCATCTTCTTAGTTAAGACACGTGAAACGTGTTATGGATTCCGTCTAGAGTTGGAGGTAATTCTAGCCGGTATGCCACTTTACCAACACGAGCCACTATTCTGAACGGTCCGATGTACCGAGGACCCAATTTTCCCCGTTTGCGGAACCGTATTATACCCTTCCACGGCGAGACCTTTAAAAACACTCGATCTCCTTCTTGAAATTCGATAGGGCACCTTCTTTTATCTGCATAGGATTTTTGCCTGTCTTACGCCGCCTTCAAACGAGCCCGGACTTGATCAATCTTTTCATTCGTTATTGCCACAACATCTTTAGGCGCGAGTTCCCATTGCCCGATTTCTCCCCAACATACAGGTGTTCTACACTTTCTACCGTACAACATTTCATATGGCGCCATTTTGATACTACTTTGATAACTGTTGTTGTACGCGAACTCTACCAACGGTAAATGGTTATCCCAATTATCCCCAAGGTCTATGACACAAGCCCTCAACATATCTAGCAACGTTTGTATAGTTCTTTCCGACTGTCCATCCGTCTGCGGATGGTATGCGGTACTTAGTCGCAAGTTTGTGCCCACATCTTCGTGAAATTTTCGCCAAAAACGAGACGTGAATCTTGTGTCACGATCCGACACAATAGACACGGGTACTCCGTGACGAGCAATTATTTCATTCATATAAATTTCTACCAATTTTTCGGATGAAATAGATTCTCGTATGGGTAAAAAGTGAGCGCTCTTTGTAAGTCGATCGACTATAACCCAAATAGCTTCGTGACCTCGTTTCGTTCTGGGAAGCTTTGTAACAAGATCCATGGTTATGTCTTCCCACTTCCAAACTGGTATCTCTAAAGATTGTAATTTACCATATGGTTTTTGGTGCTCCGCCTTCACTTGGGAACATGTCAAGCACTTAGCCACGTACTTAACAATGTCGCGTTTCATTCCAGGCCACCAATACCCTTTCTTTAAATCTTGATGCATTTTTGTAGCTCCAGGGTGTACCGTATAACGAGATTTGTGAGCCTCTTCTAGCAATAATGATTTCACCTCGGATAACCAAGGTACCCAGATTCGGTCATACCTGGTCATGATGCCATCGGCATTCATTTTTAATTCCCCAATTAGGCCTTTCATTCTTTCCTTCTTCGGATCACTAGTTAAGGATTTTATTTGGGCCTCTTTGATCAACTCCAAAAGTTTAGGGGTGACAGTCAATTTCATTGACTTAACTTGTATGGGTGATGGGTATTCCTTCCGGCTTAACACATCTGCTACAACATTGGCCTTCCCCGGATGATAAAGGATTTCACAATCATAATCCTTAATTAATTCTAACCACCTTCGTTGTCTCATATTCAAGTCTTTTTGTTCGAAGAAATACTTGAGACTTTTGTGGTCCGAATATATGGTACATTTAGTTCCGTACAAATAATGTCGCCACAGTTTCAACGCGAATACTACTGCAGCCAACTCTAAATCGTGTGTTGGGTAGTTACTTTCATGTGGTTTAAGCTGCCTTGAAACATATGCTATCACTTTACCCCGTTGCATTAAAACAGCCCCCAAGCCCTGATGTGAAGCATCAGTGTATACTACCAAGTCTTCTGAACCCTCGGGTAAGGTTAGAATTGGGGCGTCAGACAGCTTACTCTTCAAAGTTTGGAATGCTTTTTCTTGCTCAACTCCCCACACAAATTTCTCATTCTTCTTGGTTAGTTTGGTTAAAGGTAACGATATTTTGGAAAAATCTTGTATAAACCTTCGGTAATACCCAGCCAAACCCAGAAAACTTCTCACTTCACTCGGGTTCTTAGGAGGAACCCAGTTCACAACAGCCTCTACTTTAGTTGGTTCTACCAAGACACCATCTTTATTAATGACGTGGCCAAGAAATTGCACCTCTCTAAGCCAGAAGGCACATTTGGAAAACTTGGCATATAACTTCTCTTTCCGAAGAATCTCTAACACTTCACGCAAATGATTTGCATGTTCGGCTCTACTACGAGAGTACACAAGGATATCATCTATAAACACTATAACAGACTTATCTAACATGGGCCGACATACTCTATTCATCAGATCCATGAAAGCGGCCGGGGCGTTAGTCAGCCCGAATGGCATTACTAAAAACTCGTAATGCCCATATCGGGTCCTGAACGCAGTTTTCGCAACATCTTCTTCTCGTACCCGAAGTTGATGATACCCCGAACGCAAATCGATTTTTGAAAACCAACTTGCTCCTTGCAGTTGGTCAAAAAGATCATCTATTCGAGGTAAAGGGTATTTATTCTTCACGGTCAACTTGTTCAAGAGGCATGCTGACAGTGTTGATTTTCTTCAAAGGGTGAGACTTCTTTGTTTGCTTCCCCTTTTGGCACGAGACACAGATATCTTGCAAATGAAAACTTCTTACAGGCACACCATTCACAAGATTATTTTTCACCAAATGGTTCATCTTTCTCAAGTGAATGTGTCCCATTCTTCTGTGCCAAGATATAGACTCCTTTTCTGTGGCTTTTGAGACAAAGCAAGTGACTTATGCAGATGTAGTAATCGCTTGGCTCATGTCGAGAATATAAAGATCATTAACTCTCGGAGCCGATAAGAGAATCCATTCTTGTGGAATTTTGAATCCAGGTTTCAGCACATAGCAGCCAGCGTCATCAAAAATCACTGAGAACTTTTTATCGCAGATTTGCGACACACTCAGAAGATTGTGATCAATTTGCTTCACATAATTGATCTTATCAAAGCACACGATACCATTGGAGATACTTCCTTCTCCAGTGATGTACCCACCTTTATCACCCGCAAACGCAACATACCCTCCTCTAATATTTCTCACGTCATACAGGAGCCGTAAGTCGCCAGTCATGTGCCTGGATGCTCCACTATCAACAATCCAATGACTATTAATAGTTCCTCCTAGAACATCCTGCACATGTCATTTAAACACATCAGTTGAGAATGGGGACCCAAGCCTTAGTGGTCTTGGGTCGTCCCTTAGCATCACGAAACGTGAGCTCGATCTCTTGATGATTTTTAAGAACAACTGCTCCCCCTGAATTGTCACCCGACTTAGGTAACCAAGTTTGATTTGGCCTGCCAGATTTATTTTTATAAACAATTTTAGAAGTTTCTGGTTTTACAGGTTGTGATACACTTGGTTTCCTTTTAACTGTTTGAACTTCAGGTTTTAAAGCCTTTTCAACAGTTTTTATGTTCTTACGTCGTTGTTTAGTCTCTTGTTCTTTCATTGTTCGTTTATCATGTTTAGGTGAAACTGGTCGACGTTGAGGGTGAGCTGTTTCAGGTGGAGCTTTTTCAACCAATTTCTTCTTTGGAACATTTGGGCAGTTTCTGATAATGTGCCCAATTTCTCCACATTTGAAACAAGTTCTCCTTTCAACAGACTTAGGAGAACTTGATCGACTACCAGATGTTGATCCTGTAGAACCTGAGGTACTTGCTCTTTCATCACACCCGTTTGTGTGTTGGGTGTAATTGTTATCACTGTTACGTTTCAAAATCTTGACTTGTTGTACAAAATCAGTGTTTGATTTGTTTTCAAAAGTCTCAATTTTATCTGTACCTTTTGATGCTACAAATTTAACATCTTTTCCTTTCTTCATGTAACGAGCTCCTTTTGATTCAACCTTAGCCTTTGGCTTTGGAGCTCGTTGTTGTTGTTTACCCTTAGAAGCAGTAGGTTGTTGAGTGGTTGGAGATTTTTGATTACCAAACTGTTTTCTAATCTCAGCCTTAGGAATTGGATCACATTGTGTTACCACAATTCCCGGAAGTGTTTTTCCCAAAAATTTGTTTGTATTGTCTTCAAAGACTTTGTCAATTAAAGATTTATTTACATTTTTAATTGGAAAAACATGGTCTGAGTAGATTTTATTATCTCCAACCAAAGTGTACAACACATTACTGCTTTTAACAGTAGACACACCTGTCTTATCAACTTTGACAGGATCAATCACTTGCCTCTTGACAGATGGAACCTCAGGAGTATCAGGATCACAAAGGATGTGATTCTCTCGTGGAATATCTACTCCTTTCATCTTGCTAAGTGATTTATCCTGATCTCTTACAGCCACTTCTGATTCATCATCCGATGTCTCATAGTCCTCGATAATTGGAGGACTTTGCTTCATGGATGATGAAGTTTCTTGTTCCTTAGAGGCTGTGTTTGAAGAATTGTCCGGTTTGAACCCAAGGCCAGTAGCAAACTCCTCAACATCAAGAGGCACACTGGGTTCATACCGAGGCATTTCCTCCTCATCAGGCATCTTGGTATAGTTGTTCATCAAGGGGGGCGGACATTTATTATACCCTATGCCTTTCTGATTTCCCTTTAGTTGTTGAACATCGATGATGTGATCAAGCACAAATTGGGAGTTAGAATAACTATCCAATTTCTGTTTGATCGCATCATGTTCGCATTGGGCAATGGCTAATTGCTTTTTAGTTTCTTCCACAAGGTTAATGTATTCGTTTATACTTACTTGTTTGTGGTAAACTACTTTGTTAACCTCGGACACATTTTTCTTTAATGTTTCTATTACAGATTTAAATTCCTTTTCATTCCGGGTTAAAGCCATGTTTGCCTCTTTGCATTTCGACAGTTCAATAACCAAATTTTGATTATGACTATGAAGCTTTTCTAGTTCAAGCTTCATATCAGCACAAGATTCACAAACGCTAGAAGCAGGAGGTTCAGAATTTACCTGACTAGAAGAGGCTGAACCGTTTGCCATAAAGGCAGTTTGAAAAGAAAACGCTCCATCTTCAGAAAATAGCTTCTCCATTTCCTTTGATGCAGTAGCAGTCTTCTCAATCAGAATTGATTTCTGACATTTAATCTCATCAGCTTCGTTCAGTAGATCCTGAATATCATCATCTCCTTCTTCATTCACATCAGGCTCTGAGTGATTATCCCCAGAAACAGAGCCTTCTTCATCAGAACTTCCAGAATAACCAGAACTGTCATCGCTTCCAGAAGATTCTTCTTTATGAACATGCTCGATGACCTTAGCATACAGGGCTGTTCCACTTCCCTGATCACCTTCACCAAACTGTACTGACCAGTCGCATCCCTCATCAGCTTGAACAGCCAAGGCCCGATTGGTATTTGAAGTTCCAGGCTGGCCCTGATTGTTATTAACTGTCACCATCCTCCTCTCACGGTTTTCTTGTTGGGCATTCACATTCGTCTGGTTTCTGAAAGGGTTGTGATTGCCGTGTTTTGTTGGTCGAGTGCATTCACGTTTGAAGTGCCCTTTCTCGCCACAGTTAAAGCACGTGACGGCATTAATATCAAACCCATACTTCGTGTTTTTCTTTCCTTCCAACGAAGTTCTTCCAGTTCGAGCCATAAAATCTTTCGCCCTCCTAACCGCACTAGCAAAAGCCCATTTAATATCCATCAACTCCATTTCTTCCTTGTCGATCTGATCATAATCTTCATTGGTCATGTTGATGTTTCCAAGCTGACCTGCTATCAAACCACAGTAAGCACTGACCATTGTGTTGATAATCTCCATATGTTCCTTAGCAACTTCAATGCTAAGGTGTGAAAGATTTGAGTTGTCGACTCGGATTGTGTGATGACTTTGGGGTTGAGGTTGAGGATTGCTTGTATAGTGAGCTTGCTGTTGTTGTTGTTGAGGTTGTGGTTGTGGCTGTGTTGGAACAGGAATGTAAGACCTCGGATCGAATTGAGGTTGTGGTGGAGCAGCTGTTGACTGAGGAAACGGAAAGGAACTTGAACTTGTATTGGACACAAATGCAGTCTGCAGCTTAGGTTGCTGTTGCTGAGCTGCAGCGGATCTTGCCAAAGCATCGAATCCTGGAAGATACATTTCTGTATTCTGAGGAGCTGGAGCACGCCTTGCTTTCCTAATTTCTTCATCATTTTTATGTTCCAGCTTTTGAATGAACTCGTAGATGTTGACTTGATCTAGAGTTCCAGTATGCTTCAACAGTTCAATGAAAGAACTCCACTTTGGAGGTAAGGCGTCAGCAAATCTACTCACCATGTCTTGTTGGGTAGAGACAACTCCATAAGCACACATCTCACTAATCAAATGATAGAAACGTGTGATCATATCATTCAGAGTCTCGTTTTCCAAAAACTGAAAGGATTCAAACTCTTTCTTCAACAAATCATGCCGAGATTTTCGAGCAGCTGCATTGCCTTCTCCTCTAGCAACTAAGGCATCCCACAATGTTTTCGTGGTCTTGCAATATGAGAACTGATGGTAGATGTCTTTGTTGAGTGCTTGAGTAAGTGTGGCAAAGGCCTTTTTCTCCAATTCATAAGCCTTCTTGTCATTTTCAAGCATATTGGCATAACCCTCTGAAGTTGACGCAGCAGTTTCAAGGTTAGTATTGAACGCATTGATGAAACACGTCCAAAGATCAGTGCTTTGCCCTTGAACATATGTGTGAAAACGGTTTTTCCATGATGGAAAATCGTTCATATGGTTCAACTTAGGTGGACGATTGTTGCTGCCAGTTTCACTCTCACTAATCAGAAGGTTCTGAAGACTTTGACTTTGATTGGATACCAAAGCCCATTGACTTGGACTGATTGTTGTAGGCGGTAACATACTCTTTGCCCAATCTGCAGCAGTGACTAGCTCTTGATTGGATCGTGAGTCCAAACTCCAATCCCACGGACTAGTACAACTCATTTTAATCAAATATTAAGAGAAAAACCTACACAACCACAAACTGTTAAGTGCAAACAGATAAGAATTGAAAGATACAATCTGTTCGAAAGATCACGACCTGTTCGAAGGATCAACAATGTTCGTAAGATCACTGTTGAGTTTCGAACAATCACTTCGAAAGATTGACTGTACGAAGGATCCTTATCTTTCGAAAGAAGATTTCGAAAGATTCTCCTTATCTTTCGAAGATTGAAAGATCCTTATCTTTCGAACAAAGGTCTCGAAAGATTCACAACAAAAGATCCTGATCTTTCGTACAAAGATCTCGACAGATTCACACTTGAAAGATACTGATCTTTCGAACACTAATACGAAAGATTCTCCTACACGAAGGATCCTTATCTTTCGAAATGAACAGTAACTCGAAGGATGATCTTTCGAAAAGATTCCTTGACTCGAAGGATAACACACTGACTTCGAAGGATGTTCGAAGGATGGCTATCTTTCGAATCTCCTTGATCGAAGGATGATCTATCGAGCTCGAAAGGTATCTTTCGAGGTCTGACACACTGACAAAAAGTACGACAGGTTGGTGAAAAAGGTGATGGGTTGGTGAAGTACTTTCGGCAGAAAGGATATGGTCTGCCAACAACTTTTCCACCAACTATTTGACTTTCAAAAACAATACCAAAAATGGCAACCTTATCAACAAGATCTGGTCACCGGAAACACACCGGAGATATGGCCGGAAAAATCAAAGTTACTTAAAAACAAGTTTTCAAGTTACCCAACCTAACCTTGAACACTCCCAAAGGTTTAGAAACCGTTTTTCAGTTTAAACAAGCAAGAAAACCACCAAAAACGGGTGCTAAACCAAGTGTTCAAACACACCAAGAACTTGAACAAAACCCGGTTTTAAACAAGGTAAAGAGCCAAAGCTCTGATACCACTTGTAGGTCCCTCTCGGAGGATCGAGAACAAACCTAAACCTTGTTATACAAACTCACTAGCGAGTGCGGAATCCAAGCTAGCGAGCAAACCGGGATGATGCAAGAACAAACACAAGAACACACAAGACTCAACGATTAACACCACTTGTATTAATGCGTAGAAAGTTTCCGGTTACAAGCACAATGTTTACAATCAGTTTGCAAACTCTCAAAGTGTGTGTGTGAATGTTTCGGACAGAATGCTCTCCACTCTTGTCTGTCTCTCTAAGTGTGCATCTCTCTAACAAGTCTACTGAAACTCAACACACTGCATGGGTATTTATACCCAGCCCATGATGTCTGGTCCGAAGGATCCGATAGATGGTCCGAAGGATCATCTGTCGATGACAACGTAATCGAAGGATCAGCAAGGACCTCGAAAGATCACCTTTCGAGGTCTACCATTCGAAGCCTATCTTTCGATGCCATCGAAGGATCTACAATATCCTTCGATTGGTTATCCTTCGACACACAACATCATCTTTCAACATTTACCAACTGTTGTCCAAGTCAAACCGGAGGATGGTTGACTTGGTCAACTTACAACACAAAACAGGACATCGTTTACATCGTGACCGAATACAGACAAAGTACAGACACAAGTGCACCAACAAACTCCCCCTTGGCTGTAGCTTTGTCTTTATCTTCTATAGTTGTAGACTCGTCTCGAACTTCGACGGTCTTTGGTCTTCGAGTTACCAAAAGTCTGATGTCCTTTCAAGTCTTCATTGTCGGAGGATCTTCAAAGTCTTCACGTATTGAAAGCAGAGAGTGTATCAACAAACTACCCGTATCATGTAGGAAGTGTGTTGACAAACTCCCCCTTGGCATAAGCTCCCCCTTGAGTTATGCTCGTGAATTACTTTAACTTTATGAAGTGAGATCCTTGTGGTGTTGATGATGGCCAGCGGCAACTCGATCATCTTCATCAGTTGAGTGCCTTCACGTTGTGTCTTCATCCCGAAGCTTGTCATCGACCATGTTCTCCTAGCCTTAAGAATCTGCACATGCAAGAAATCTAAACGCATAATGAGAACAACTGCTTGGAATATAGTTAATCATAAACAATTGACACACGAATGACCATGTCACAATCAAACACCGTCCGACAGTTTGAAAGTTTAATAAATTTGTCAATTTTAGCCTTTAACTTTCAAAACTTGCAAATTTTGACCGTTTATGAAGATTTAGTCAATTCGGTTTTCGTTCAGGTTTCAGGTAACGAAGACTCGAGCTCCAACATCGTACGATCGAAAATAAAGTAGAAAGAAAATCTTTTTGGCTTTTATAAAGTTTATATTAAAACACGCCTAAAATCTTTTTGGTATTTTTGAAATTAAAAGACAACAATTTAAAATCCTTTGAGTGTTATCAAACGACATCACCGCTAATGTCGTGCTGATATGCACCAAACGACGAAACTGTTTAAAAGAAAAACAATAAAAGTTAAGCAGTAAATAAATATATACAGACATTCTTTTTGCGAGTTTCGAGGGTAAGAGAATCATATCAGTGTACGGTCATGCCAAAACACTCTTGTTGTTCAGTTAGTTATCATTAAGATAAGCATCCTATAACAATTATCGGTATTGTTGTCTACTTAAGCTCAACTTATCAGATGTAATCATGGCGAGGGGATACGTTAAGGTATGATTTATACTTATCGACCGGTGTTCATCCACATCACGACACATTCCCGTATCAAGGTATGCACGAGAGTTCATCTTACCGGTGAGTATACCGATTATCATCTGTTTGACCGTATAAAATGTGAGATACTCACTTATTTTGAATTGAAAACAAGCCCTATGTGATATAATCACTTATTGATGAGGAACTTGATTTTCGTATGCATGAGGGCACAGGAGCAAGTCCGTGAACAGGTCAGTACTTCCGTACAGCAGAGAGACGAACTTGACACCCGGATAAATGTGATATTTTTATCACTTATTTGTTTTGGACATGTGATTGTTTATCACTTATTGAGGTCGAATGCAGTATGTAATATGTACACGTATGTATAGTATCATGGAAGATCTAGACTTGCGTCCCCGTTATCTTTCGGTAAAAGATACAACCATGATACCCAGATGATAAGCAGCATAAAGACCGAATATCTCAGAACCTCGGCAATCTATCAAACGAAATTTCGGTACTAAGACCATATGCCAATGAATGGTTCCCACCTGATCTTCAGTCGATTAAGATTTATATCACCCTGCACACTTTAAAATGATTGTGAGCCTACCGATACATCTTATATAGAGCTGCTTATCGTTTTGCATTTAAGGTTTAAAGAGGTTTGGATAGACCACTGATGTACTGTCATTTTCTCTTTTGCTCGCCAGGAAACTCATTTTTGTTTTTCTATTGTTTTTGTGTTTTTGAAATTTTTCGATGTTTTTGGATTTTCAGATTTTTGGATTTACTCCCCCTAAATTCAATAAACTAAGATAAATTTAAAAACACACAAAGATATTTACAAAAATGATTTTCCGATGTTGGTTTACTCTTGCTTGACCTTAATGCCATTTACCAATAATAAGAAGTCAAATCTAGATTTGTCAAAAGCTTTGGTAAATAAGTCGGCACGTTGGTCATCGGTGTGGACCTTAACAACATCGATTAGCCTTTTCTCAAAGCAATCACGTATGAAGTGATATTTGATTTCGATGTGTTTGGTCTTTGAATGCTGCACAGGATTTTTAGTGATATCTAAAGCAGCAGAATTATCAACGTAAATAGGAGTAGTTAGGAATTCAAAACCGTAGTCCCGCAATTGTTGTTGGATCCAAAGAACTTGTGAGCAACAACTTGAGGCAGCAATGTATTCAGCTTCGCATGTTGATGTAGCGACACACGTCTGCTTCTTGCACTGCCATGTGACTAGGCGATTTCCTAAAAACTGACATCCAGCCGTTGTGGATTTGCCGTCGATTTTACATCCGCCAAAATCAGAATCACTGAATGCGACCAAGTCAAAGTTATTATCCCTAGGATACCACAGACCGGTGTCGGGGTAAGCCTTCAAATAACGAAAAATCCTTTTGACAGCTGCAAGATGTGAGGCCTTCGGATTAACTTGATATCTGGCAAGTAGGCACGTTGGGTACATTATATCTGGCCTTGATGCTGTGAGGTACATAAGGGATCCGATCATCGCGCGATAGTATGAAGGGCTAACAGGTTCACCCTTCAAGTCAGGAGTTATTCCGTGATTAGTTGGCAATGGGGTACCAATGGGCGTTGCATCGGACATCTGGAACCGGCTCAAGATGTCACCAACATATTTAGTCTGATGGATGAATATCCCAGACTCCGTTTGTTGCACTTGTAGGCCCAAGAAGAAATTCATTTCCCCCATAGCACTCATCTCGAACTTATCCTGCATGATGCGCTCGAAATTCCTACACAAAACATCATTAGTAGAACCAAAAATAATATCATCAACATATACGTGTACCAGAAGAAGATCTCCAAACACGAAAATTCGGAGTAGCATATCCAAGGAAGATTCGGAGTAGCATATCCAAGGAAGAACCCTAACTTCGCTCCAAAGCTCAATCTTTTTGGTAGCTAGATTCCAAACACGAAAATTCGGAGTAGCATATCCAAGGAAGAAACCCTCGATAGCTCTTGCACCAAACTTTCCATCCGGCTCAATCATAGTACAAGGAGCACCAAACGGTTCAAGGTAAGAAAGATCCGGTTTCCTTTTCTGAAGGAGTTCGAAGCAAGTCTTGCCATGTCTCTTTACTGTAAGAACTCTGTTCAACGTGTAGCATGCAGCCGATACAGCCTCCCCCCAGAATTGAATAGGGAGTTCCGACTCTACTAACATTGTTCTTGCAGTTTCTATAATCGTCCGATTCTTCCTCTCAGCGACACCATTTTGTTGTGGAGTATATCGAGAACTGTACTCATGAAGAATGCCTTTAGAAGTACAAAACTCATCCATAACTTGATTCTTGAATTCGGTTCCATTGTCGCTTCGGATCCTTTTTACTTTCAACGAATAGAGATTCTCTAACATTGTAAGAAGATCCTTGAGGATGCCAGGAGTTTGACTCTTGTGTGCCATAAAGGATACCCAAGAAAATCTAGAGTAGTCATCAGTAACTACTAAACAATAAGCATCACCAAACGTTGTCTTGTGCTTCATAGGTCCAAAAAGGTCCATATGAAGACGTTCGAGAGGCATGCTGACAGTGTTGATTTTCTTCAAAGGGTGAGACTTCTTTGTTTGCTTCCCCTTTTGGCACGAGACACAGATATCTTGCAAATGAAAACTTCTTACAGGCACACCATTCACAAGATTATTTTTCACCAAATGGTTCATCTTTCTCAAGTGAATGTGTCCCATTCTTCTGTGCCAAGATATAGACTCCTTTTCTGTGACTTGTGCAGATGTAGTAATCGCTTGGCTCATGTCGAGAATATAAAGATCATTAACTCTCGGAGCCGATAAGAGAATCCATTCTTGTGGAATTTTGAATCCAGGTTTCAGCACATAGCAGCCAGCGTCATCAAAAATCACTGAGAACTTTTTATCGCAGATTTGCGACACACTCAGAAGATTGTGATCAATTTGCTTCACATAATTGATCTTATCAAAGCACACGATACCATTGGAGATACTTCCTTCTCCAGTGATGTACCCACCTTTATCACCCGCAAACGCAACATACCCTCCTCTAATATTTCTCACGTCATACAGGAGCCGTAAGTCGCCAGTCATGTGCCTGGATGCTCCACTATCAACAATCCAATGACTATTAATAGTTCCTCCTAGAACATCCTGCACATGTCATTTAAACACATCAGTTGAGAATGGGGACCCAAGCCTTAGTGGTCTTGGGTCGTCCCTTAGCATCACGAAACGTGAGCTCGATCTCTTGATGATTTTTAAGAACAACTGCTCCCCCTGAATTGTCACCCGACTTAGGTAACCAAGTTTGATTTGGCCTGCCAGATTTATTTTTATAAACAATTTTAGAAGTTTCTGGTTTTACAGGTTGTGATACACTTGGTTTCCTTTTAACTGTTTGAACTTCAGGTTTTAAAGCCTTTTCAACAGTTTTTATGTTCTTACGTCGTTGTTTAGTCTCTTGTTCTTTCATTGTTCGTTTATCATGTTTAGGTGAAACTGGTCGACGTTGAGGGTGAGCTGTTTCAGGTGGAGCTTTTTCAACCAATTTCTTCTTTGGAACATTTGGGCAGTTTCTGATAATGTGCCCAATTTCTCCACATTTGAAACAAGTTCTCCTTTCAACAGACTTAGGAGAACTTGATCGACTACCAGATGTTGATCCTGTAGAACCTGAGGTACTTGCTCTTTCATCACACTCGTTTGTGTGTTGGGTGTAATTGTTATCACTGTTACGTTTCAAAATCTTGACTTGTTGTACAAAATCAGTGTTTGATTTGTTTTCAAAAGTCTCAATTTTATCTGTACCTTTTGATGCTACAAATTTAACATCTTTTCCTTTCTTCATGTAACGAGCTCCTTTTGATTCAACCTTAGCCTTTGGCTTTGGAGCTCGTTGTTGTTGTTTACCCTTAGAAGCAGTAGGTTGTTGAGTGGTTGGAGATTTTTGATTACCAAACTGTTTTCTAATCTCAGCCTTAGGAATTGGATCACATTGTGTTACCACAATTCCCGGAAGTGTTTTTCCCAAAAATTTGTTTGTATTGTCTTCAAAGACTTTGTCAATTAAAGATTTATTTACATTTTTAATTGGAAAAACATGGTCTGAGTAGATTTTATTATCTCCAACCAAAGTGTACAACACATTACTGCTTTTAACAGTAGACACACCTGTCTTATCAACTTTGACAGGATCAATCACTTGCCTCTTGACAGATGGAACCTCAGGAGTATCAGGATCACAAAGGATGTGATTCTCTCGTGGAATATCTACTCCTTTCATCTTGCTAAGTGATTTATCCTGATCTCTTACAGCCACTTCTGATTCATCATCCGATGTCTCATAGTCCTCGATAATTGGAGGACTTTGCTTCATGGATGATGAAGTTTCTTGTTCCTTAGAGGCTGTGTTTGAAGAATTGTCCGGTTTGAACCCAAGGCCAGTAGCAAACTCCTCAACATCAAGAGGCACACTGGGTTCATACCGAGGCATTTCCTCCTCATCAGGCATCTTGGTATAGTTGTTCATCAAGGGGGGCGGACATTTATTATACCCTATGCCTTTCTGATTTCCCTTTAGTTGTTGAACATCGATGATGTGATCAAGCACAAATTGGGAGTTAGAATAACTATCCAATTTCTGTTTGATCGCATCATGTTCGCATTGGGCAATGGCTAATTGCTTTTTAGTTTCTTCCACAAGGTTAATGTATTCGTTTATACTTACTTGTTTGTGGTAAACTACTTTGTTAACCTCGGACACATTTTTCTTTAATGTTTCTATTACAGATTTAAATTCCTTTTCATTCCGGGTTAAAGCCATGTTTGCCTCTTTGCATTTCGACAGTTCAATAACCAAATTTTGATTATGACTATGAAGCTTTTCTAGTTCAAGCTTCATATCAGCACAAGATTCACAAACGCTAGAAGCAGGAGGTTCAGAATTTACCTGACTAGAAGAGGCTGAACCGTTTGCCATAAAGGCAGTTTGAAAAGAAAACGCTCCATCTTCAGAAAATAGCTTCTCCATTTCCTTTGATGCAGTAGCAGTCTTCTCAATCAGAATTGATTTCTGACATTTAATCTCATCAGCTTCGTTCAGTAGATCCTGAATATCATCATCTCCTTCTTCATTCACATCAGGCTCTGAGTGATTATCCCCAGAAACAGAGCCTTCTTCATCAGAACTTCCAGAATAACCAGAACTGTCATCGCTTCCAGAAGATTCTTCTTTATGAACATGCTCGATGACCTTAGCATACAGGGCTGTTCCACTTCCCTGATCACCTTCACCAAACTGTACTGACCAGTCGCATCCCTCATCAGCTTGAACAGCCAAGGCCCGATTGGTATTTGAAGTTCCAGGCTGGCCCTGATTGTTATTAACTGTCACCATCCTCCTCTCACGGTTTTCTTGTTGGGCATTCACATTCGTCTGGTTTCTGAAAGGGTTGTGATTGCCGTGTTTTGTTGGTCGAGTGCATTCACGTTTGAAGTGCCCTTTCTCGCCACAGTTAAAGCACGTGACGGCATTAATATCAAACCCATACTTCGTGTTTTTCTTTCCTTCCAACGAAGTTCTTCCAGTTCGAGCCATAAAATCTTTCGCCCTCCTAACCGCACTAGCAAAAGCCCATTTAATATCCATCAACTCCATTTCTTCCTTGTCGATCTGATCATAATCTTCATTGGTCATGTTGATGTTTCCAAGCTGACCTGCTACCAAACCACAGTAAGCACTGACCATTGTGTTGATAATCTCCATATGTTCCTTAGCAACTTCAATGCTAAGGTGTGAAAGATTTGAGTTGTCGACTCGGATTGTGTGATGACTTTGGGGTTGAGGTTGAGGATTGCTTGTATAGTGAGCTTGCTGTTGTTGTTGTTGAGGTTGTGGTTGTGGCTGTGTTGGAACAGGAATGTAAGACCTCGGATCGAATTGAGGTTGTGGTGGAGCAGCTGTTGACTGAGGAAACGGAAAGGAACTTGAACTTGTATTGGACACAAATGCAGTCTGCAGCTTAGGTTGCTGTTGCTGAGCTGCAGCGGATCTTGCCAAAGCATCGAATCCTGGAAGATACATTTCTGTATTCTGAGGAGCTGGAGCACGCCTTGCTTTCCTAATTTCTTCATCATTTTTATGTTCCAGCTTTTGAATGAACTCGTAGATGTTGACTTGATCTAGAGTTCCAGTATGCTTCAACAGTTCAATGAAAGAACTCCACTTTGGAGGTAAGGCGTCAGCAAATCTACTCACCATGTCTTGTTGGGTAGAGACAACTCCATAAGCACACATCTCACTAATCAAATGATAGAAACGTGTGATCATATCATTCAGAGTCTCGTTTTCCAAAAACTGAAAGGATTCAAACTCTTTCTTCAACAAATCATGCCGAGATTTTCGAGCAGCTGCATTGCCTTCTCCTCTAGCAACTAAGGCATCCCACAATGTTTTCGTGGTCTTGCAATATGAGAACTGATGGTAGATGTCTTTGTTGAGTGCTTGAGTAAGTGTGGCAAAGGCCTTTTTCTCCAATTCATAAGCCTTCTTGTCATTTTCAAGCATATTGGCATAACCCTCTGAAGTTGACGCAGCAGTTTCAAGGTTAGTATTGAACGCATTGATGAAACACGTCCAAAGATCAGTGCTTTGCCCTTGAACATATGTGTGAAAACGGTTTTTCCATGATGGAAAATCGTTCATATGGTTCAACTTAGGTGGACGATTGTTGCTGCCAGTTTCACTCTCACTAATCAGAAGGTTCTGAAGACTTTGACTTTGATTGGATACCAAAGCCCATTGACTTGGACTGATTGTTGTAGGCGGTAACATACTCTTTGCCCAATCTGCAGCAGTGACTAGCTCTTGATTGGATCGTGAGTCCAAACTCCAATCCCACGGACTAGTACAACTCATTTTAATCAAATATTAAGAGAAAAACCTACACAACCACAAACTGTTAAGTGCAAACAGATAAGAATTGAAAGATACAATCTGTTCGAAAGATCACGACCTGTTCGAAGGATCAACAATGTTCGTAAGATCACTGTTGAGTTTCGAACAATCACTTCGAAAGATTGACTGTACGAAGGATCCTTATCTTTCGAAAGAAGATTTCGAAAGATTCTCCTTATCTTTCGAAGATTGAAAGATCCTTATCTTTCGAACAAAGGTCTCGAAAGATTCACAACAAAAGATCCTGATCTTTCGTACAAAGATCTCGACAGATTCACACTTGAAAGATACTGATCTTTCGAACACTAATACGAAAGATTCTCCTACACGAAGGATCCTTATCTTTCGAAATGAACAGTAACTCGAAGGATGATCTTTCGAAAAGATTCCTTGACTCGAAGGATAACACACTGACTTCGAAGGATGTTCGAAGGATGGCTATCTTTCGAATCTCCTTGATCGAAGGATGATCTATCGAGCTCGAAAGGTATCTTTCGAGGTCTGACACACTGACAAAAAGTACGACAGGTTGGTGAAAAAGGTGATGGGTTGGTGAAGTACTTTCGGCAGAAAGGATATGGTCTGCCAACAACTTTTCCACCAACTATTTGACTTTCAAAAACAATACCAAAAATGGCAACCTTATCAACAAGATCTGGTCACCGGAAACACACCGGAGATATGGCCGGAAAAATCAAAGTTACTTAAAAACAAGTTTTCAAGTTACCCAACCCAACCTTGAACACTCCTAAAGGTTTAGAAACCGTTTTTCAGTTTAAACAAGCAAGAAAACCACCAAAAACGGGTGCTAAACCAAGTGTTCAAACACACCAAGAACTTGAACAAAACCCGGTTTTAAACAAGGTAAAGAGCCAAAGCTCTGATACCACTTGTAGGTCCCTCTCGGAGGATCGAGAACAAACCTAAACCTTGTTATACAAACTCACTAGCGAGTGCGGAATCCAAGCTAGCGAGCAAACCGGGATGATGCAAGAACAAACACAAGAACACACAAGACTCAACGATTAACACCACTTGTATTAATGCGTAGAAAGTTTCCGGTTACAAGCACAATGTTTACAATCAGTTTGCAAACTCTCAAAGTGTGTGTGTGAATGTTTCGGACAGAATGCTCTCCACTCTTGTCTGTCTCTCTAAGTGTGCATCTCTCTAACAAGTCTACTGAAACTCAACACACTGCATGGGTATTTATACCCAGCCCATGATGTCTGGTCCGAAGGATCCGATAGATGGTCCGAAGGATCATCTGTCGATGACAACGTAATCGAAGGATCAGCAAGGACCTCGAAAGATCACCTTTCGAGGTCTACCATTCGAAGCCTATCTTTCGATGCCATCGAAGGATCTACAATATCCTTCGATTGGTTATCCTTCGACACACAACATCATCTTTCAACATTTACCAACTGTTGTCCAAGTCAAACCGGAGGATGGTTGACTTGGTCAACTTACAACACAAAACAGGACATCGTTTACATCGTGACCGAATACAGACAAAGTACAGACACAAGTGCACCAACACATATTCTTTCATAATCAAAATCATAACAATACTACACATGTCGTATACCAAATTACCATCAAAATATCTTTTATACCATAAATTTGCCATGATCATTATACAATTTATTTCATAAACTTCACAAAATCTCATAACCTTATAATCACAAGTGGGTTTTACCCCAAACTATCAATACAATCAAAATTTCACATAATACCGCTTCTATGTGTTCATAGCATCTAACATTTATGCTTGATTTCATACTAACTCATGAATTTCACATAACCTAATTCATAAATCTTTACTAAAACATAAAATTGGGCTTACTTGGTATCAAATACACTTAGGAGATCAAAATCCCTAACTCATGCACTAAGATTTTAGCTTCAACTTCTTCAATTTTGTGGATTTTGTGAGATTTAGGGTGAAGGTTTCTTCCCCCTGGCTCCCTTCTCGATCACACATACCTCCCCACCCTACTGACCAAGTTTTGTTTTAATGAAAGGTTTATTTTCCATTTTCATTTTCAATCCTTCACTTTTTAAAACATGACATGTTACACTCCACATTCTAACTTGGTCATATTTTTGCATTGATTAACTTAGGTTATTTATATATTATACATACTTTAAACTTACCATCATTTTCTTACGGTACAAATCTAAAATTACCGTTTTCTATTATTTAAGCACCACTAACATATTACTATTTTATTACATAAGAAATTTGGGGTGTTACACTGTACAAAGTGGAACTTTTGTGAGAAGTGTGAGAAATAATTTGGGAATGACAAGTGTCCTTTATCCTAATTAATTCAAAAGGGTATATTAGTAATTTGACATTCTTATCATTTAATTGATTTCCAAGATAACTGCCAAAAAAAAAAAAAAAACTGGTGGTGAGTTTTTATAGGGATTAATTCGAATTTTGAATTTTTTTTTGCAAGATCCAATAAGATTATCATCTACGCATCATTCTTCATCAATTATAAATGCATGAGATTGCCAGATACCTTCCCCAGATACAATACAGTTGTTTACTTTCTGCGCCCTTCTTCGATTTTGGTGTTTTATAGCATTTACAGATGTATAGTGTTTTATTCCCAATCAATAGTGTTATATTCTGTACAGACATCTTAATTTCCTTTTATAGTGTTTTATCCCCAATCAATAGTGTTATATTCTGTACAGACATCTTAATTTTCTGGTTCATAGTGTTTTATTCCCAATCAACAGTGTTATGTTCTGTACAGACATCTTAATTTTCTGGTTTATAGTGTTTTATCTCCAATCAATAGTGTTATATTATGTACAGACATCTTGATTTTCTGGTTCATAGTGTTTTATCCCTAATCAATAGTGTTATATTCTGTACAGACATCTTAATTTTTCTGGTTCATAGTGTTATATCTTCATATAGTGTTTTATCAAGGGTTCATAGTGTTATATCTTCATATAGTGTAGCACACGGTTACCATTTTTTATTGGGGAAAGTTGCTGATTTTTAGGAGAATAATGGGGGTTTTGGTTGTGTAGGATACGGTTACCAAATTTGAAACATTTGAAAAGACACTATTGCCCTTCAATTTTACATAAGACCCTTCTAATTAAAACACAATTTACATTTTTATACCCTATTGATCTCAACCATTAGATCAAATATCCAATGGTTTAAAACACTTCTTACCCTTCTCACATTTTAAACACTTTTTACCATATCCCTACCCATTATTATCTATTTCAAATAATTCTTTAATAATCTTAGAAAACCTTTTAAACCAATTAAATTTATCCTCATCAATTGAGTTTTCAAATTCCATCAATTTGGTTTGTCAAAAGCTCACGTCTCAATGATTAAAAAACCTTTTAAACCAATTAAATTTATCCTCATCCATTCAGTTTTCAAATTCCATAAATCTGGTTTATCAAAAGCTGACCTCTCAACGATTGCAATTGACATATATTATCACTTCTTAATTTAGTGCATATAGGATAAATAAATAGAAAAAACAAAAAGGGTAAAAAATAAAAAGATAATTCAACTAACAAACCTTAGATTAATTAATAGTCATAATATCTATTTATTTAGGTGAGAAAACACAATTGAAATCATCCTATAAAGCGACATGTGTCCCTAAGATGGTTTCTTTTATTATATATATTGTATAGATTTTTACTAGATTATTAGACCCGTGTATTACACGAGTTTAGGGATATAAATTTGTAAATTATTTAATTTTATATTCTCTTTATAAATTTATATGAGTGAATTATTTACCATAGATGATGTAACAGTTGGTCATGTGTAAAAACCAATTCTTTTAGAAACAAACCAACTTTACATAGAGATTGTAGCTATACTTTTATTTATCGTCATGTCAAAACATAGGGCGAGAGGAAACTGTCTCTTTTCGATATAAACGGAATCCTTCTATTTGGCGGTATTAAACGAAATCTAGGGATAAACGTTCATGTGCTAGTATTACTTCCAGTTAATATGAGTGCCTCAATAACCTGATCACCAAGTGATAGGACCTGTAGTTGAGTTCCATTACATAAACCATTCTTTCAATCAGAATTTCTTGATAACGTCACTGGAACACTGACCTTTCAATCAGTATTCCGGTATATATGAGTGCCTCAATAACCTGATCACCCAGTGATAGGACCTAGGACCTGTAGTCACGTTTTCTTGTAGTGTATTGGTTTGAGTATAGACGCAACCTAAGCTCTAGTACCAAATGATAATCAAAGACTTAAATTCCAAGATTAAGATAGCAGTGGTTTAATCTCAAATAAGAAAAAAACAAAGTTTCAAACTTGGTCATTCTAGTTCTTTCATTAAGTCAATCATACCAACTATATAGGATAATAGAACACGGGGTACGACACTACTACAATTGAGGAATGAAAAACAACTGAACCAGAAATTAAATCAAACCAAGTAATAGTGTAACATGACATGTGAAATTAATTAACATAACATGGATAGTTAGTGGTGTGATTCATCCGTATGTAATCAATCATGGAGTATCCAAAATGCCTCCTTGGCTTCCAACAGCTACTTACTTTGAAGTTGGCTAAACATTGCTATCAGCTTCTTTACAGACCTTTGCCCAGACCTTATGCAAAATAATAAAAGACAAAAAAAAAAAAAAAAGAACATGCATAAGGTAAGATAAGATAATAGAGCCCAACAAAGACTGTTTGGATGTGTGGTATGAAACTGCTTTATGCAAAAACCAGTTTTTAGAGTTTGAATAAAATGAGTTTTGTAGGTCCCTGTTTCGCGGAGGATTACGAACCTAAACCTTGTTATACAAACCTACTAGCGAGTGCGGAATCCAAGCTAGCAAGCAAACCGAGTTAGTAGCAAGTAGAGAAACAAACACACAAAGATTCACCGATTAACACTAGTCGTATTAATGCAATGAGGGTTCGGTTACAAGCTCAATGTTTACAAATCTAACATGTAAACTCTCAAGTGTGTGTGTGTGTGAGTTCTGGACAGAATGCTCTCAACACTCTTCTATCTCTCGGTGCAAATGGCAGAACTTCAGAACTAACTCACACTCAACACATGCATGGGTATATATACCCAGCTCAGCATGTCTGCTCGAAGGATTCGACAGATGGTCCGAAGGATCATCTGTCGACCACATGTTACACGAAAGATCAGCATGGACCTCGAAGGATCATCCTTCGAGGTCTAATGGTCGAACCATGGTCGAACCATATCTTTCGATCACCTCGAAGGATCAGGTGTATCCTTCGAGGCTATCCTTCGATCAGAACATCTTTCAACTGTTGTCCAAGTCACACCGGAGGATGGTTGACTTGGTCAACTTACAATACAAATCAGGACATCGTTTATATCAGACCGAATACAGACAAAGTACAGACACAAGTGCACCAACAAACTCCCCCTTGGCTGTAGCTTTGTCTTTGATCTCTAATCTTTGTCTTGTTCTTCTAAAAGTGTAGACTCGTCTTGAACTTCGACGGTCTTTGGTCTTCAAGTCTTCAAGACTCTGATGTCCTATCATGTCTTCAATGTCGGAGGATCTTCAAAGTCTTCACGTCTTGAAAGTAGAGAGTGTATCAACAAACTACCCGTATCATGTAGGAAGTGTGTTGACAAACTCCCCCTTAACATAAGCTCCCCCTTGAGTTATGCTCGTGAAAAGACTTTATCTTTATGAAGTGAGATCCTTGTGGTGTTGATGATGGCCAGCGGCAACTCGATCATCTTCATCTTTTGAGCGCCTTCTCGTCGTGTCTTCATTCCAAGGCTTGTCATCGACCATGTTCTCCTAGCCTTTAGAATCTGCACATGCAAGAAATCTAAACGCGTAATGAGAACAACTGCTTGGAATAGTATAAACAAATGACACACGAGTGACCATGTCAAAATCAAACACCGTCCGACAGTTTGAAAGTTTAATAAATTTATCAATTTTAAATTCTAACTTTCAAAATCTGCAAATTTTGACCGTTTATGAAGATTTAGTCAGTTCGGTTTTCAGTCAGGTTTCAGGTAACGAAGACTTGAGCTCCAACATCGTACGATCGAAAATAAAACAGAAATAAAATCTTTTTGGCTTTTATAAAGTTTATATTAAAACACGGATTTTAGGCGTGTTTTTGAAATTAAAAGATAACAATTTAAAATCCTTTGAGTGTTATCAAACGACATCACCGCTAATGTCGTGCTGATATGCACCAAACGACGAAACTGTTTAAAAGAAAAACAATAAAAGTTAAGCAGTAAATAAATAAATATATACAAACATTCTTTTTGCGAGTTTCGAGGGTAAGAGAATCATATCAGTGTACGGTCATGCCAAAACACTCTTGTTGTTCAGTTAGTTAATATTAAGATAAGCATCCTATAACAATTATCGGTATTGTTGTCCACTTAAGCTCAACTTATCAGATGTAATCATGGCGAGGGGATACGTTAAGGTATGATTTATACTTACCGACCGGTGTTCATCCACATCACGACACATTCCCGTATCAAGGTATGCACGAGTGTTCATCTTACCGGTGAGTATACCGATTATCATCTGTTTGACCGTATAAATTGTGAGATACTCACTTATTTTGATTTGAAAACAAGTCCTTTGTGATATAATCACTTATTGATGAGGAACTTGATTTTCGTATGCATGAGGGCACAGGTGCAAGTCCGTGAACAGGTCAGTACTTCCGTACAGCAGAGAGACGAACTTGACACCCGGATAAATGTGATATTTTATCACTTATTTGATTTGGACATGTGATTGTTTATCACTTATTGAGGTCGAATGCAGTATGTAATATGTACACGTATGTATAGTATCATGGAAGATCTAGACTTGCGTCCCCGTTATTTTTCGGTAAAAGATACAACCATGATACCCAGATGATAAGCAGCATAAAGACCGAATATCTCAGAACCTCGGCAATCTATCAAACGAAATTTCGGTACTAAGACCATATGCCAATGAATGGTTCCCACCTGATCTTCAGTCGATTAAGATTTATATCACCCTGCACACTTTAAAATGATTGTGAGCCTACCGATACATCTTATATAGAGCTGCTTATCGTTTTGCATTTAAGGTTTAAAGAGGTTTGGATAGACCACTGATGTACTATCACTTTCTCTTTTGCTCGCCAGGAAACTCATTTTTGTTTTTCTATTGTTTTTGTGTTTTTGAATTTTTCGATGTTTTTGGATTTTTAGATTTTTGGATATACTCCCCCTAAAATCAATAAACTAAGATAAATTTAAAACACACAAAGATATTTACAAAAATGATTTTCCGATGTTGGTTTACTCTTGTGCTTGACCTTAATGCCGTTTACCAAAATTAAGTTTTATCCGAAAAGACTTAACAAATTTTGGAAAAATGAGTTGGCAGGTCGGTAAGCGGTGCGGACCTTGACAACATTGATGAGTTTCATATTGAAACAATCACGTGTGAGGTGATATCCGAGATCAACGTGTCAGGTCAAAGAGTGCTGTACGAGATAATAACAATTCACAAAGCAGCTAAAATATCGACAAGTATAGGAGAGATTAAGGATTTAAAGGCGTATCCTGCAACTGTTCCGTGCATTGCAAGGAATCTAAGCACTCCCCCAACTTAATATTCACCCGGTGTGAACTTCAAGGTCGAATGTGCAGCTACTGAGAAATCTCTTGACAGCAACAAGCTCATAAAGCTCCGGGTCCGGCTGGTCTTCCACATTTCACCAGCGAAGGTCTTGACTTTCTCTTTCAGAAATGGTGTGCGGATGTTCAATCCATGCAAAGGCATCGGCACACATTTCATTTTATTCGTTCCTGAGGACCCGATCAAAACCAGAATGACCAAGTTTTCGGCACGTTCTTCATATGGTCGAATTTTGCAACTTCATTCAGCCACATTTTCTTTTCATTCCTCTCTCTCCATCAAAGGCAACAATTTCTTCTGTCGCCTATCTTGTGCAAGGACATTCCACTATCAACAATCCTAAGACTATTAATAGTTCCTCCTGGAATTTCCTGCACACTCATTCAGAGATTAGTTGGAGAGGGGGACCCAAGCCATTGTGGTCTTGGGTCTTCCATTTTCATCAATGACAATAACTTCTTGTCTTTGATGGTTGGTGAATTGTGATGGTCCCCCTGATATGACAACCGTTTTTGGTTTCCAGCTCTGTTTTGTTTCATCAGTATTTTTCTTTAAAACTTTAACTTCTTTGTTGTTAGAAGTTTTTGAATTATCTGGTTTTACACAAACAGGTTGTTTTTGAACCACATCGGTTTTAATCGCTTTTTCAATTCTTTTGACCTGTTGGCGTTTCTGTTTCTTTTCCCTTTCTTTTTCAAGGCGGGGATCTTGTTTTACAGAAACAGATCGCCTACGGTCATTGTGGTCACGGGGAGCATCAACTTTCTCTTTCAGTTTATGAAGATATGGACAATTACGAATAATATGTCCAATGGTTCCACATTCAAAACATGATCTTCGTTCTACAAACCCCGAAGAATCATGTGATCGCTTAGCCGATGATGTTAAACTTTGTGAACCCGAGGTACTAGGCTTTGAACTGCTTGGTTCATTTCTTTTCTCGACAATTGTTTTCTTGACAAAATCTAAGTTAGATTGATTTTCAAACTTTTCAATTTTGTCTGTTCCCGTCGATTTCACAAAGTTAACATTTTTCTTCTTCTTTTGGTTCGGCTTCTTGTTAGCTTGAGCCGGTGTTTTACCTTTGGGTTTGGTGTGATTTTGCTGTGTTGGTACTGTTGGCAGTTTCTTGTTACCAAATTGCTTTCGAATTTCAGCTTTTGGAATAGGAGGACACTGTGTAACTGTAACTTTAGGTCCTGCCTTTCCCAAGAACTTACTCGTCGAATTCTCAAAGACTTTGCAGATTAAGGATTGATTAACATTCTTAATGGGAAAATCTTTGTCTGAGTAAATTTTATCATCACCAACTAGAGTGTACAGCAAATTCACACTCTCCGACTTCTTCTCAGACGAGGACTCAGTTGCAACAGTCTTAGCGGGTTTGACAGGGGGATCACATAGAATGTGATTCTCAAGAGGTATGTCCTCATTTTTGACTACAGCATCAGACTTTGCTAGGACAGTATCATCAGATTCATCATCAGACGAATCAGCATCCTCAATCACAACTGGAGGATCTTGATTCTGTTCAGCACTCACAAATGTATCTGCTGACACATCTGAATCTGAGGATACTTCCTTTTGGTATCCAAGTCCTGCAGCAAACTCCTTAACATCTAGAGGCACAGAAGGTTCAAAGAAAACTCTGTCCTCTTCATCAGGCATGGCGTCATAATTATGTCTCACTGGTGGTGGACACTTCTTGTACCCTATGCATGTGACATCTCTCTTTTCCTTCTGAACGTCAATGATGTGATCTAACACATAGCTAGAACTCAAATAACTGTCTAGCTTGAGTTGGATCGCATCACTTTCGGTTTTCACACAAGCCATCTCTTTTTGCATACTCTCAAGGCGAGATATATACAAATTAATATCAGTTTGTTTTCTTGAAACCATTTTAGTCAGTTCAGTTTTATCCTTCTTTAACGTTTCAATTACTGACTTAAATTCTTTTTCATGGTTTTCATAAAACATGTTGGCTTCTGTGCATTTAGAGAGGTCCACAGTCAATTTCTGATTGTGGAGAAAGGTCACATCATATTTTTCTTGCAAAGCGTCATGCCTACTTTGCAAGTCACTCAGATTCTCATTCACAGTAGTATGTTTGTCTTGCAAGTCAAACAAACTAGCTTGTAAAGCATCATGTTTGCCTTGCAACTCAGACATACTTTTCTCCATTTCAGCACATCTAGCATGCATCCTAGCACATTCATCACAATTAACAGCAGTGGGTTCATCGACACATACCTGACTTGATGAACCGTCGACATTAGCCATAAAGGCTGAATGGAGAGAAGACGAAGTATAAGCAGCTTGATCCACCAGAATAGATCTTCTTTGAGTTTCTGCTGCAGCTTCCTCCAAGAGTTCATCAATATCTGCATCGATTGCTGCATTCGATGTCTCACCCACATGATCATCACCAGAATTGGATGATTCTTCATCAACACTTCTGCTGTACCCAGAAGAGTCTTCATCTTCAGACGATTCACCACCACTGGCAGAAGATTCTCCACCACTGGTGTGAACTAGCTCCTTCACAATCTGAGCAAAACATGCTGTTCCATCTGGAGCATCACCACCCAACTGGATTGACCAGTCACAACCTTCATCTACCTGAACCGCAAGTGCCCGGTTGGTTTGGTTGTTGACGGGTACCATGGTACGATCATTGTTTCTGTTCTGCCGATTGCCTTGGTTTCTGAAGGGATTTTGATTCCCGTGCTGGGCTGGCTTTGTACATTCCCGTTTAAAGTGACCCCGTTCACCACAGTTGAAGCATTTAACGGCCTGCTTATCGAACCCATACTTGGTATCTCGCTTACTTTCCAAGCTGGTTCTTCCAGTACTCTCCATCCAATCCTTTGCTCTTCTCACAGCACTCGCAAAGGCCCACTTGATGTCCATCAAGTCCATCTCCTCTTTATCAATCTGCCTGTAATCTTCTTGTGTCAGATTAATGTTGCCAATCTGACCTTCTATCAACCCACAGTACGCGCTCACTACAGTGTTAAGCAGCTCCATGTGTTCCTTAGCCACTTCTACACTGATTTTAGAGAAGCTTGACGTGTCGAGCTGTACTGTACTTGACTTTGATTGTTGACCAGCAGATGATGTTCCTCCATAACATGCACGTTGTTGTTGTTGAGCAGGAGGAGGTGGAGGTGGTTGGATTGGATTTCCATACATGTCTGTGGTGGGAGGTGGCTTAACAGGAACTTGTATTGGATTGCCAAAACAATCTGTGCTTGTGACAAACGCTGTTTGAAGTGGAGCATGTGAACCGGTTCTTGCAGACGAAGAATTGGAAGTTCCACAGTACATTTCTGGATTCTGTGGCAATGGAACTCTCTTCGCCTTCAATGTTTCCTCCTGATCCTTGTTTTCCAACAGTTGAACGAATTCGTTGATATTAGTGGTTCTCAACACCCCGTTGTACTTCAGGATTTCCAAGAAACTACTCCATTGAGGAGGCAAAGCATCAGCAAACTTCTTCACAACTTCAGCTTGAGTTGTCACTACACTGTAATTATCCAATTCCGTAAGCAGATGATAAAATCGGCTTGTCATATCTCCCAAGGACTCCTTATCCATACAAGTGAAGCCTTCGAATTCTTTCTTGAGAAGATCATGACGCATTTGACGTGTTGCTGCATTTCCCACTCCTCTGTTTTTCAATCCATCCCATAACTTCTTTGTTGTCTTGAAGCTGACAAACTGATGGTAGATATCCTTGCTCAACGCCTGAGTGAGAATGGCGTATGCCTTCTTTTCCAGATCATAGGTTTTCTTTTTATCTTCTGGAAGATCAGCAAACGTAGTAGAATCTGAAGCAGCAACCTCTATGGCTTGATCGAAATCTGTGGTGAAACGTATCCACAGTTCCGTATTTTGACCAAGAACATATGTTTTAAATCTCTCAACCCATCCTGGATATTCATTCAAATGCATCAACTTTGGAGGTCGATTCAAACTTCCTGATTCACTTTCGCTTAGTAGAATACTTTGAATGCTCGGAGTTTGATTCGATACCAAAGCCCATTGATTTCCCTGAGAAGATGTCGATACCGGCGACTCGGCCCATAAAGGAGATGACCTGGTATTCGTGTATTTTCCATCGTCTGGAGCCGATGTACCCCACCATGAAGGAGTGACATTTGATCTTGTATATTCACCATTGTCTGGAGCCGGAGTTCCCCACCAACTCGGATTCATGATAGATAAGCAAAATAAATGCTAAGTAAGAAAGATCCGAAAGATACACAACCGAAAGATCCTGGTCGAAAGATCTGAAATCACAGAAAATTGTTAACAATAAACAGATCACAATCGAAAGATATAATCTTGTTCGAAGGATCAACAGTACTCGAAGGATTACTGTTGACTCTCGAACAATGATCTCGAAAGCCTCAAGAACACGAAGGATTCCCTTTTGAAAGATACTTATCTTTCGTGTTAAATCCCTATCTTTCGGACACTTATCTTTCGAATAGCTAACTTCCGAAGGATCACACTTGTTCGAATGATCAACAGTGTTCGAAGGATCACTGTTGACTTTCGAGCACTGGCTTCGAAAGACTCAAAATCTCGAAAGATTCACACTTGAAAGGTCCTTATCTTTCGAGATAAAACAACTATCTTTCGAAAAGATTCCCTGATCGAAAGATATATTTCGAACTTCGAGGGACGGGTCGAAGGATATAAATCTTTTGAGCCCTTCTTGATCGAAAGATATCGAAGGATGATCTTTCGATGTCGAAAGATATCTTTCGAGAGGCTCTGACACAACTGACTTTGATGTGAAAGGTTGGTGAAAAGGTGACAGGTTGGTAAGGTCAAACTTTCGGCAGAAAGGTATGGGCAGGCTGTCCTATCACCACCAACTTTGAAAGTTTGCCAAAAATGACAACCCTATCTTCAACACCAGTCACCGGAATTTTAAACCGGAATATAGCCGGAAAATTCAAAATCACTTAAAACAATTTTTCAAGTTACCCAACCCCACTTTAAACACTCCCGGTTAGTTTAGACACGTTTTTACTCAAAGAAAATGCAAGAAACCAAGTAAAAACAGGTGCAAAACCAAGTGTTTCAACACACCAAAACTTGTAAAAACCCGGTTTTAAACAAGGTAAAGAGCGAGGCTCTGATACCACTTGTAGGTCCCTGTTTCGCGGAGGATTACGAACCTAAACCTTGTTATACAAACCTACTAGCGAGTGCGGAATCCAAGCTAGCAAGCAAACCGAGTTAGTAGCAAGTAGAGAAACAAACACACAAAGATTCACCGATTAACACTAGTCGTATTAATGCAATGAGGGTTCGGTTACAAGCTCAATGTTTACAAATCTAACATGTAAACTCTCAAGTGTGTGTGTGTGTGAGTTCTGGACAGAATGCTCTCAACACTCTTCTATCTCTCGGTGCAAATGGCAGAACTTCAGAACTAACTCACACTCAACACATGCATGGGTATATATACCCAGCTCAGCATGTCTGCTCGAAGGATTCGACAGATGGTCCGAAGGATCATCTGTCGACCACATGTTACACGAAAGATCAGCATGGACCTCGAAGGATCATCCTTCGAGGTCTAATGGTCGAACCATGGTCGAACCATATCTTTCGATCACCTCGAAGGATCAGGTGTATCCTTCGAGGCTATCCTTCGATCAGAACATCTTTCAACTGTTGTCCAAGTCACACCGGAGGATGGTTGACTTGGTCAACTTACAATACAAATCAGGACATCGTTTATATCAGACCGAATACAGACAAAGTACAGACATAAGTGCACCAACAAGTTTTACTAAGAACTATAAGTTTAATCATCAGTTTCCAAACAAAAGAAAAAAAAAAACTGGCTGTTTAAGAAAAAACCAAAACTACTTACACACATCGCTTATTTGACATGTTTTAAATGCCTTGTCTTACATTTCACATTGTAAATATAGTGAAATCTAATAATATGATTTATTAATATATAGCTTATATTCAGAACATTATAGCAGTTGGTTGAAAATATATTATAACTAGTTTCTATGATCCACGCTTTACAGCGGGATCGTTAAGCCAAACAAAAAGTAAACGTAAAAATGATAAATCGATCATGCACGCACGTTATGGTGTGTTAACTCGTAAAAGTTAGACGGAAAAAGTAAAACCTGGAAAAAATAACTAAGTCGGCTTAGGACCCGCGAGTTTCAAGGGAACCATTAAACCGTAAAAATATTGACGAAAAACCTTGAACCACACACGTGTGTTGCAGCGTGTTAACTCGCAAAATCTAGAACGAATCGTGATAAATTTTTAAAAGATGTAAAGTACATAAGACCAAAGTTGAAAGTGGAAAAGTGTTGGGGTTAAAAATAGAAAATGTTTATGACAAATGTGTATAAGATGATTACTATAGGGTTAAAAGTGTAAAAGATAAAAACTATGGGGTTTTCTAAAAGATGAAAAGGGTTAAAAGGGTAAAAGAAAAAAGTATAAGGATCAAAAGAAAAGGAAAACGAATAGTATTAGTGTGAGTAGAGAAATTTTTGTAAATTAGTATAGGGATAGGGCTGTAAACGAACTGAACGTCCAGCGAACAGTTCGTGAACTGTTCGGCGGGAAGTTTGTTTATGTTCGTTCGTTTAATAAACGAACGAACATTAACAAGAAATTTCGTTCGATTAGTTAAATGAACGAACATGAACAGAGGCCTCGTTCGTTCAATTGTGTTCGTGAACGTTCGGTAAGGTGTTCATGAACGTGTTCATGAACATTCGTTGATTTGCGTTCGTTTATGTTCGTATGTTTGTCTTTTAATTGAAGATCTTTGTACTTTCTTATATTTTATTTGTAATTTTTATATTATTACACTTTTATTTATTTTATTACCCTAACAATTAAACTAGGAAACCCACTTTCACCTTGTTTATGCATCATTTCCCTTTAATTTCTCATTATTTACATCGGCGAATACGATCGACCTCCGATCTACAATAAGGGATTCAAGTTCGAGTGTTACTCTCTGGGCCATCTATCTTTATCCTTCATCGCGTTTGCCAAATTTATTTGCGTTCGTCTGTGTTCGTGAACCGTTCACGAACATGCTCATTTCCTTAATGAACGAACACGAACATAAAATCTCGTTCGGTAAGTGTTCATGAACCGTTCGTGAACACATTTATTTCCTTAACGAACGAACACGAACAAGGCCTTGTTCGTGTTCGTTCGGTTCGTTTACAGCCCTATATAGGGATAATATTTTATATTTATAGTTGAATAATATAAAAGAATGTCTTTTTTAGTCATGCCATTTATCAAATTATCAGTTACTTAAATAATAAGAATTGTCAAACAACTTATGATCCATTTATTGCTAGTTTAACAAAACATATCCATGCAGTATTTCCTACAGCTTGCTCTATTATCAGCTACAATTACTTATTATTAACCGGTTCCGAAATGCACACCCAAACACCCTAAAAATACATCATTATAGAAAAGTATCGGCAAACCTGAATTGGCTCACATCATCTGAATGCTGATGTGGATTGCTAGAACTAGAAGGCTTTTCAGGTGTAACTTTCATATCATTGCTATTTGTAACAAGCTCGTTATTTTTCAATGTAGCCTCGAGCTTGTCATCCGACAATTTGTCTTCCTTTGAATAATTATCCTTTTGGACCTTTGCTTCAGATGCTACTTCCCTAACTACAACTGATTCTTATGAATGAATTGGATTAATGAAAAAGTGGCCTACTACTTGGCAATGAGATTAATAAAAAAAATTAAAATAAAACATAAAAATTAATGGGGGACAGTACCTGAACAACTATGAGGATTATCAGACTCTATCACACTGCGCTTTTTATCTTCACCACCGTCTGTAATTACTATCCGCACAGGAGGTATTCCAAACAAAAACTCTGTCACATTGCTCTTTTTATCTTCACCACTGTCTGTATTTACTACCGGCCCAGGTGGTGTTACAAACGGCAAAAACTTTATCAGATTGCACGTTATATCATCGGGAATTTCACCACAGTCTGTAATAACTACCAGCCCAGAAGGCATTCCTGTAGATGTTCCAAACTGATCAATATGTTGAACAATTTCCATTCCTTTTATTACCTTTCCGAAGACAACATGGCACCTGCCATATAAGCGATTAAACAAGGGTAAATAACAATGACTAGTTAATGACAAACTCTTTTAATTTTCAGTTCATCTCAAGTCCTCAAAGCATATTATGGGCTTAAAAGTTACTTTTTATAAAGGCAGGCAGTTTCTATCTTTTAAGGAATGTACTTTCAAAATCAACAACACTTAAAGAAATATAAGTTTATAATCAAACAACTAAATCCGTTATTCAATTATAAACTTATAATATAGAAAACTGACTTGTAACGAATGCATTTGCCCTGATGTGTCCATAACTCTAATCAGTGAGACTTATGAATTACCCATCAAGAAAGCGTTGACGACTGAAGGTTAGAAGGAACCGGGATCCATTTTTATTTGGACCGTCATTTGACATAGATAGTATACCAGGCCCACTATGAATCAGGTCAAGATTCTCATCTACAAAAACCGCAGAAAGTATTAGTACTAACATGAATTATAAATACTAATAAAAACTCATAAATCTCAAAATGTACCTGGAAAAGTTCCTCCATATATGCTTTCCCCAACAGTGCCTGCAAACCATCAAAAGGTCGAATGCCGACTGAAGCATAAGTTTATAAGCAAACAACTAAATATATCATTTAGTTATAAACTTATAATATAAGCCCTTAAATGTCTATTTCAGAAGACATTTCTAAAAGAAACTGACTTGAATTTCTTTTTTATTGTACCTCGAGAATTTTGTGAAAAGATGTTCTCATCAAAGCCTGCAAATCATCAAAACATAGAATGTAAACAGAAGCTTAAAAAAAGCCTTCTTCGCTCTATCGAAAACAAAATTTAAATAAAACACATACCATTGTTTTTCGTGAGATCACCTGCCTGCAACAATGAGACATATTATTTAACATTTATTATATGTTAAATTGAATCCTTATATCCTAATAAACTGTTTTACACTTCACTTTCTAAACCATTTATAGGGTAAAAAACCTTGTTATACAAGTTGAACAAAACATACTTGAGCGACGGAGCCCTTAAAGATAATATCGAATACACATCCTTTGTAGTGCAATGGGTTTCCGGTATTCTTTCCATTCCCCTTATCCCCTGCACACACATATACATATATATGTTATAATACTGTAACTACAATGCAAACGGGCGTCTTTTGCAATATCTTATAAAGCCCCGGAGTGATCGACACACCTACGCAGAGTGCTCGAAAATTCTCGGCTGTTTTAAGCACAAAATTAGCAAAAAGCTGCAAAATTCAGTCGGGCCATTTAATAACATCTGATCTCCATATATAATAATGCAAAGATAGACGATAGTTATGCACGTGACGTGACATACTGACCTCGATCTCCATCCTTTCAGGAGGACCTCTGTTGCAGGATATATCCAAGAACACACGAGGGTTCATTTCTTCTCCTAAACCATACAGTCAACATTAGCATATATATATATATATATATATATATATATCCAACAACACACGAGGGTTTAAGATTGAAAACTGTAAACTGTGGAAAACGCCGAGTTGAGAAAATAAGAGAGAAAAGAAACCCGTTGAGAAAATAAGAGAGAAAAGAAACCCACCGTCGGTTGTTTCAGTTCAAATCCGGTGTCGATTTTGAAGTTTCAGAGCTCGCTCGGGATAATGCGAATAACGACTGCAAATGAACGATTGATTGAATGGCAGTTCGGGGTTGGGTATCTGGGGTATTTATATTTTGCGTATTTATTTTTTATGTTATTCACAATTTTAAACAATTCGATAACTAGGACTATCTCCAATGCTACGGGTAGGAGAAGGGGAGGGAAAAGAGATGAAAATATGAAAAACCATGTTCCTGAGTTTCATTTAATAGGGGGAGGGAGGGAAAAGGGAAGAAAATATGACCAAATATGACCATATATTCATCCTCCCAAATTGGAGAGATTAGGAGAGAAAATTTTTCTTCCCCTCCCCTCCCCTCACCTCCCCCTATTAAATGACTCGGGAACATATTAAGGGTGTAAGGGGCACTCCTCTAAGAGGGGAGTCCCCACTCTTACGCTTAACCAATACTCGTGTGTCACGTCAACTCCCCTCTTAAACTCCTCTAACACCCTAAATTGATGGCGACACTCCCCTCTTAGGTGACTTGGTTTTTTATTAAAAAAAACAAAAAGAAAATTTTTGATTGGCCCATCTCCTCCCTCTCTCCTCCCTCTCTTCGGTGGCTTCCCACCGAATTTGGTCCCCCAAATACCTCACCGCCTTGATGGCGACACCCCCTCTAATCGGTAAAGTGGTTCCCGCACGGGGTCACTGAAGGTGCCCCGATCACCCTAAGCATCCGATACATCATCTGTCACATCATATCCTTACAAATCCTTAAAAACCTTAATTTAATCTCCAACCCTACAAATATCGTTAGGGTGCTACTTTCTACACCCCCCTATTTACTTTTTTCATCCCCCTCCTCTCACATACTTACAGGTGGGGCCTGCGTGGGACCGACAGTTTTCCTCTCACAAGGGGGGGTGTAATCAGGAAGGAGGGGGTGTGTATAGAATGGGCCTATCGTTATCCTTACTCTTCTAAATTTCCACCTCATCACCTACTCACTACACACAATTCTTAAATAAAAGTTTTTATTTTTTTTAGTATGGGTCCACCTTATCACCAAAACCAATACAAACATGCATCCATAATTAAGGGCTTCATTGTTAAGGGCTTCAAAGGGCACCATTGCTCCAATGGTAAGGGCATGTAAGGGCTTCTAAGAACAAGAGTGTTAAAGATGTATTAGAGATAGCCTTATAGAAAGGATAGATGTTGAAAGTTGAAACTTATGTGAATTTATTCATACGGTCACATACCCATATGAAAACGACGTTACAATAGGCTTGGGTCTTAAGTGACATTAGCATGGGCCTTTATGAGAGTTTTAAGCTACATTACAAATACAAACTGAATCGAGCCTATTATATATTAATAAGCTAGCTTTCAATTTGGCCCTAATAAACATGAAGAGTTTTAAGAACCAATAAACAGTGATAAAAGCCCATTGAGTAAGTTGCAATTAAAGGAGCCCAAAAATCCGGTTCAGAATATTCGAAACTAGCTTGGTAAGAACCAGTTATAAACCGACCGTTCGGGATTGCAATTGGGTTGTAACCCTACACTTTGAAACCGGTTTGATCCAAACAAAACCCGATCCAAATTGGTCAAGCCTGATTCTTTGACTTTCTTCAACACGTTTCCAATAAAAAATGAATGGTGTTCTTTCGAGATTAATGTCGATCGCTCGCTAGCATGATCTCAATCCGATCATGCTTCAAGACGACAACACATATGAACATTTTGTCCAAGATGGCGAAATCAAAGCCGGCCGATCGCTTGCGCATTTCCTCTTCCCACCACTAAGTTCAAAATTCAAAATGAGGTGCCACTGCTAAAGCATGATTGTGTTTCTTTGAAAAATATAAGTTGATACATTTCAATATTTCTTCATGCCTTCTTTGCAAAGATTTTTTGTCATGCACTTTTCACACAAAAAAATATTATCCATTAATGAATGAGTTAATGTGTCACGAAAATGTTTAACAAAATATACTTGACAACAAAGCAACTGAATACGAAAGATGATACGATCTAAAATTTAAACTATGTAACATCCATACATACGAGTCATAGCAAAAGTGAAACTCTGATTAACATCTAGTAGACTCTCTCCAAATTCAATACTACAAGCATCCACTTACTTGGATTCCAAAGTTCAACAACCATTGATTTCTGTAACATATTAAGTGGAACAAAAAGAAAAACACAAGCTGATATTCCAATGTTCAACAACCATAATCTGAGACCTAAAGCAGAAGTTTGCAAACAAATTCTAGGTGTACCTTCTTATGTTGAATCTCAGCAAAAGATGCATCTTGGTTGTCCTCGAGCCACTTGCTCGTTTCCTCAATGGCTTTTTTCATTACCTGCAAGATCTCATGGTGCACACTCTTCTCGACACCAAGCTCTTCGACTTTATTCTTCATGTTGTATACACAATCCTCTAATGCATTGAAGGCCTCCGCTTTCTTCTTGTACTCTTGGTCCTGAAGTTTGTACCACTCGGCATCATTTACCATCTTCTCAATCTCTTCTTTGGAGAGTCTACCAGAGTCTTTGGAAATTACGAGTTTCTCCATTTTACCGGTGGATATTATCGAGGCGGTGACTGTGAGGATACCGTTGGCATCTATTTCAAAGCATTTCATAATTTTAGTCACTCCTTTGGGAGCAGGTGGTATACCAGAAATTTCGAACTTGCCCAACAAATGGTTATCGGTAGATTTTGATCTTTCACCTTGATACACCTTGATTTCAATAGCAGATAGGTTATCATGAGTAGTCTGGTATTTCTTGGTTTTACTTGTAGGTATTGAAGTGTTTCTTGGGATCACAACGCTTAATAGTTCGCCTCTTACTGCTACACCAAGTGATAAAGGAGTGACATCATGTAGCAACACATCTTGAACACTCTTATCAATGCTACCACTTACCTTTGCAGCCATAACCGCTGCACCATATGCAACAGCCTCATCCGGGTTCACACTCTTGCATAACTCTCTTCCATCAAAAAAATCTCGCAGCATATGTTGGACTTTTGGTATCCTAGTTGAACCACCTACAAGAATCACTTGTTCCACCCATGATTTCCTCATCTTAGCATCACTTAAGCATGTCTCCAAAATCTTAATGCACTTATTGAATGAGCCCATGTTCAGCTCTTCAAATTTAGCTCGAGTAAATTTCATAGAAAAATCAATCCGCTCATACAAGCCATCCAATTCAATTGATGTCCAAGTAGTATATGAGAGAATCCTTTTTGCTTTCTCACAAGCAAATCTCAACCTCCCCAATGCTCGTTGGTTTCCACTCAAGTCCTTATTCCATCTCCTCTTGAATTCCAAAACACAATGATCCACCATGCGGTTATCAAAATCTTCACCACCCAAATGAGTATCACCAGCAACAGCTTTCACCTCAAACACACCTCCTTCCTCAATAGTCATGAGAGAAGCATCAAAAGTGCCACCACCCAGATCAAAGACAAGCACATTTATCTTGCCAACAATATCAGACTCATTGTCTAGTCCATAAGCAATTGCAGCTGCTGTAGGCTCATTGATCATACGGATCACGTTCAACCCAGCAATAGCACCAGCATCCTTGGTAGCTTGACGTTGTGAATCATTGAAATAAGCAGGAACAGTTATCACAGCATTTTTCACAACTTTTCCAAGATACGCCTCGGCTGTTTCTTTCATCTTGCCAAGAATCATTGAAGAAATTTCTTCAGCCAAAAACTCCTTCCATTGACCTTTGTGACTGACGACAATCTTTGGTGTGTCGGAAGGCCCTTGTATGACCTTAAAAGGCCACAACTTGATGTCTTCCTGCACTTTGAAATCACTGAATCTTCTTCCAATCAACCTCTTAGAATCTGGAAATCATTAGCCATAAGCCAAAAGCAAAAACAAACGTCAAATACTAATGTCATCATAGTTAGCAGCACAAGTGATACTAACAACTGATATATAATAGCCTAAACCCTAACCCTAAAACCCTATACATGAGCCATTGTGTCTTTTGTTTAGTCAATGAATCAAAGTCTTCAAAAACTTCATTAACTACAATTATGCTAATGATCAAAGTAAAATAACCGGCATTCAGTAGAAAGAACGAGAATGAAAGCTCATAAACTAACCAAATATTGTGTTAGTAGGGTTCATAGGCGCTTGATTTTTGGCGCCATCACCGATCAGACGCTCTGATTCAACAAAAGCAACGGAAGAAGGTGTGGTTCGGTTGCCTTGATCGTTAGGTATGATCTCGACCCGATTATGCTTCCAAACGGCCACACATGAGTACGTTGTTCCCAGATCAATTCCGATCGCCGGCGCGTCGTCTCCATTTCCGGCCATAATATGAAAAACTGTAAAAATGTGAGTCGCTTTTGACGGTGACTTCTGCTGACAACGGTTTTTTTCTTTTTTTTAAAAAAAATATATAGGGTTTACATGTGACCTAATAGTTGAGTATATATAGTTACTTAAATTGGGAAAAAAAAAGAAATTTGATAAAAATTGGTTATATTCTATGAAATCGATTTTATCAGTTTAACAGTTTAATTTTATTAAGGGGTGTTTGGTGTTGCGTTTTCAAAATAGATTTTACGTTTTCAAAATAAATTTTGCGTTTTTAAAAGTGTGTTTTGAAAAAGCATGTAGGTACATGCTTCTCCAAAACTACATTTTGGAGGCAGATAATCACTTTTTCATCCAAACACTTTTTTAGATTATTTATGTTTTACAAACGCAATAATCAAATAATCACTTCAAAACGTAATTCCAAACACCCTCTAAGTAGGAGTCGATTGCTTAATTTTAGGCATGAGAGCTTATTAGTTTGATGTCAACTTATTCTTCTAGCCGTTAGGGTTTATAGGGTTGGTTTTCAGTATAAACCATAAACCAAACCGTTCACTATGGTTTGAGAATATATAAACTGACCAACCGAAAGTTAAGTAACAAAACCGTCTGTGAAACCGCCATGGTTTGGAACCGAACCATAAACACCCTTTCTCGACACTAGGTGCATAGATTTCTTACATGACACAGAAATACCACATGAAATTCGCATGTTTAAGTTTAGTCTGAATGAGTAAAAATCAATTTTGGGCCAATTAAGTGATACATTTAGCTATGTTGGTTGTGTTCTGGTCAACTTGATGGATTCATGAGTTGACCCATATAAACCGTTTATTTTCTAAACTACGCATTATTTCATGATGAGATATTTAATTAAAATCAACTTTTTATATACAGTTTTGTATTTTTGTTAGGGGTAGACTAAATATACCCCCCTCTTATTACTTTTTATACTCCCTTTCCATAAAATCAAATTAAAACTTGTAATATTTACCCCCTATACAAATTATCATTTTAAAAAATATTTTTTTTTGTTACGAAACAACTTCAAAAGTGTAAATAAGACTAGTGACTTTTTTTAAATATTTATTTTTTATTTTTTATTTAAATATTTTTTAAGTTTTCATATATTATTTCTAAAGACACTTTCTCAAATAGTATTTTGATTATGAATTTTATTAAACATCTTTACAAATAAATAATAACATTTTTTCTTATAAAAATAATCAAAAAAGGTTTTTAACTTTCTTTTTAAAAAAAGTCTATATTATGATTTTTCCTCGTCTAATTTGTATTTTAAAGGTCTTACTTTTATATTTTTTAATACTTTAGACTTGTTTATAAAATAATTAACAATTTTTATTTATCAAAAAAGTAACAAAATATTCTTTTAAAATAACGTTTACAGCCCTAGCAAATATTAATCATTCAAACCGTCTATGTAAGTGAACAAATAAACAAATAGGTACTAAAATTATTTTATTAAACTATAAATTAACAATCTATATAAATTCAAATTTAATTAGTGTAAAGAGTATGGATGAGCTTGGTACCGAACCGATACCGGAACCAAAAGTATAGGTACTGAAAATCCTCAAAAGTAGGTACCGGTACCGAATATACCCTGTACGGTACGGTTCAGTACCGGTACCGAATATACCAAGTACGGTTCGGTACCGGTATTTGAGGGTAAAAACCGGTAAATACCGATACAGAACCGGTACCGTACCGGACCAGTACCGAACCGGTACCGAAAATGTCAAAAATCGGTACCAAATCGGTACCAAAAATGTCAAAAATCGGTACCGAATCGGTACCAAAAATGTCAAAAATCGGTACCGAAAATGTACCTGGTTTGGTAAATTCGGTACCGGTGCCGGTTCGGTATAGGTAACGGGTACCATTTGCTCATCCCTATTAAACAATATGTTATAAACAAGTTAAAACCAGTTTAAGACTTGGATCGAAGTGAACACTTTTCTAAAGCAAAAAAACAAATGGATAGGGTTGATTCACAAATAGTTTTATGTTTTTCATTTAAAAAATATATTAAACTGGTTGACTTCAAAAATATATGTGGATTTTTTTGTAATCAAAGGTAGGTCATTCGAAACCAAAAGTCACATAAAAGCATAAACTTAATTACGAATAATCATCGGTTTTCGACCACGCATCAGATACCCACTTCAAGTCGTTCCAAAATAAAAATAAAAACATTTTAAATATTAAAAATAATAAATTTAAGACATTTAAAATACAAACTAGACGAGAAAGAAAATATAATGTAGACTTTTTTCAAAACTTTTTTATTGTTGTTTTTATATGAAAAACGTTATTAGTAATTTGTAAAGATTTTCAATAAAAGAAAACATAATCAAAATACTATTTGAGAAAGTGTAAAAAATATCTGAAAACTTTTTAAAAAATATGATTTTTTAAATAAACATAAAAATAAACATTTAAAAAAACGACTATAATTTTTACACTTTTGAATTTGTTTTGTAAAAAAAGAATACTTTTAAAAAAATATGACTTGTTTAGGGGGTAAATATGACAAGATTAAATATTATTTTATAGAAAGAGGGTATAAAAAGTAACAGGAGAGGATACATTTGTTAGCCCCCTTTTGTTATGAATTTATGATTTAGAGTAATTAAATGCAAAATAAAAATTAATGGGAATCGAGTTAAACATATTGTGCTCGTGTTAACACGTGAATGCTCATGAAATCACTACAAGAAAAAACCCCTATAGGGACGTCACCTATAGAGACAACACATGTTCTTTCTCTAGATCACCCTATAGAGACGACATGTCGTTTCTATAGGGTTTTCGTGCCTTTTTAGATAGGTTACCTGTAGGTCCCTCTTCGGAGGATGACGAACCTAAACCTTGTTATACTAACTCACTAGCGAGTGCGGAATCCAAGCTAGCAAGCAAACTAGGATGAAGCAAGTATAAACACAAACACACAAGGATTCACCGATTAACACCACTGTATTAATACGTATGAAGGTTCCGGTTACAAGCACAATGTTTACAAATCTAACTTGCAAACTCTCAAAGTGTGTGTGTGTGTGTTTCGGACAGAATGCTCTCAAGAACTCTCTCTATCTCTCGGGTGTGCTTCTCTGTCTCACAAGTCTCTCCTATCTAACACAACACACTGCATGGGTATATATATACCCATACACAGCAGGTCTGACCGAAGGATCCGATAGATGGTCCGAAGGATCATCTTTCGAATACAATGCTTTCGAAGGATCAGCAAGGACCTCGAAGGATGGTCTTTCGAGGTCTATCAATCGAAGCATATCTTTCGAGGTGATCGAAGGATCTATATTATCCTTCGATCACTCATCCTTCGAGTCAGACAACATACATCAAGTTTACTAACTGTTGCCAAGTCAAACAAGGAGGACGGTTGACTTGGTCAACTTACAGGACTGACAAGGACATCGTTTACATCGTGACCGATTACAGACAAAGTACAGACACAAGTGCATCAACAAACTCCCCCTTGGCTGTAGCTTTGTCTTTATCTTCTATAGTTGTAGACTCGTCTCGAACTTCGATGGTCTTTTGGTCTTCGAGTTCTCAAAACTCTGATGTCCTTTCAAGTCTTCAATGTCGGAGGATCTTCAAAGTCTTCACGTATTGAAAGCAGAGAGTGTATCAACAAACTACCCGTATCATGTAGGAAGTGTGTTAACAAACTCCCCCTTAACATAAGCTCCCCCCTTGAGTTATGCTCGTGAAAAACTTTATATTTATGAAGTGAGATCCTTGAGGTGTTGATGATGGCCAGCGGCAACTCGATCATCTTCATCACTTGAGTGCCTTCATGTCGTGTCTTCATTCCAAAGCTTTGTCATCGACCATGTTCTCCTAGCCTTTAGAATCTGCACATGCAAGAAATCTAAACGCGTAATGAGAACAACTGCTTGGAATATAGTTAACATAAACCAATGACACAAATGACCATGTCACAAATCAAACACCGTCCGACAGTTGAAAGTTTAATAAAAATTCGACAATTTCAGCCTTTAACTTTCAAAAACTTGCAAATTTCGACCGTTTATGAAGATTTAGTCAATTTCGGTTTTCGTTTAGGTTTCAGGCAACGAAGACTCGAGTTCCAACATCGTACGATCGAAAATAAAGTAGAAATAAAATCTTTTTGGTATTTTTTTTTTTTTGAATTTTTCAAATGTAAAGACTGAAAGCAATAAATAAATATATACAGACATTCTTTTTGCGAGTTTCGAGGGTAAGAGAATCATATCAGTGTACGGTCATGCCAAACTCTCTTGTTGTTCAGTTAGTTAACATTAAGATAAGCACCTATAACAATTATCGGTATTGTTGTCCACTTAAGCTCAACTTTATCAGATGTAATCATGTTTAGGAGATACATTAAGGTATAATTTATACTTACCGACCGGTGTTCATCCACATCACGACACATTCCCGTATCAAGGTATGCACGAGGGTTCATCTTACCGGTGAGTATACCGATTATCATCTGTTTGACCGTATATTGATGTGAGATTCTCACTTATTTTGATTTGAAAACAAGCCCTATGTGATATAATCACTTATTGATGAGGAACTTGATTTTCATATGCATGAGGGCACAGGAGCAAGTCCGTGAACAGGTCAGTACTTTCGTACAGCAGAGAGACGAACTTGACTCCCGAATAAATGTGATATTTTATCACTTATCTTGATATGGACATGTGATTGTTTAACACTTATTGAGGTCGAATGCAGTATGTATTATGTACACGTATGTATAGTATCATGGAAGATCTTAGACTTAGTCTATTTATAGAAGCAACCATGATACCCAGATGATAAGCAGCATAAAGACCGAATATCTCAGAACCTCGGCAATCTATCAAACGAAATTTCGGTACTAAGACCATATGCCAATGAATGGTTCCCACCTGGTCTTCAGTCGGTTTAAGATTTATATCACCCTGCACACTTTAAAATGATTGTGAGCCTACCGATACATCTTATATAGAGCTGCTTATCGTTTTTCATTTAAGGTTTAAAGAGGCTTGGATAGACCACTGATGTACTATCATTTTCTCTTTTGCTCGCCAGGAAACTCATTTTTGATTTTCTATTGTTTTTGTGTTTTTGAAATTTTTCGATGTTTTTGGATTTTCAGATTTTTGGATTTACTCCCCCTAAAATCAATAAACTAAGACAAATTTAAAAACACAAAGGTATTTACAAAAATGATTTTCCGATGTTGGTTTTACTCTTGCTTGACCTTAATGCCATTTACCAATAATAAAAAGTCGAATCTTGATTTGTCAAACGCTTTGGTAAATAAGTCGGCACGTTGGTCATCGGTGTGGACCTTAACAACATCGATTAATCTTTTCTCAAAGCAATCACGTATGAAGTGATATTTGATTTCGATGTGTTTGGTTTTTGAATGCTGCACAGGATTTCTAGTGATCTGTAATGCAGCAGAATTATCAACGTAAATAGGTGTAGTTAGGAATTCAAAACCGTAGTCCCGCAATTGTTGTTGGATCCAAAGAACTTGGGAGCAACAACTTGAGGCAGCAATGTATTCAGCTTCGCATGTTGATGTTGCGACGCACGTCTGCTTCTTACACTGCCATGTGACTAGGCGATTTCCTAAAAACTGACATCCAGCCGTTGTGGATTTGCCGTCGATTTTGCATCCGCCAAAATCAGAATCACTGAATGCGACCAATTCAAAGTTATTATCCCTAGGATACCACAGACCGGTGTCTGGATAAGCCTTCAAATAACGAAAGATCCTTTTTACAGCTGCAAGATGAGAGTCCTTCGGATTGACTTGATATCTGGCAAGCAGGCATGTTGGGTACATTATGTCTAGCCTTGATGCTGTGAGGTACATAAGAGATCCGATCATAGCGCGGTAATATGAAGGGCTAACAGCTTCTCCCTTCAAATCTGGAGTAATTCCGTGATTTATAGCCAATGGGGTACCAATGGGCGTTGCATCAGACATCTGGAACCGGCTCAAGATGTCGCCAACATATTTAGTCTGATGAATGAATATCCCAGACTCTGTTTGTTGCACTTGTAAACCCAAGAAGAAAGTCATTTCCCCCATAGCACTCATCTCGAATTTATCCTGCATTATGCGCTCGAAATTCCTACACAAAACATCATTAGTAGAACCAAAAATAATATCGTCAACGTATACCTGTACTAGAAGAAGATCTCCATCTTGTTCTTTGATGAAGAGAGTACAGTCGATAAGACCCCGTCGAAAACCGTTCTCCAACAGATAGTTGGATAAGGTTGCGTACCAAGCTCGCGGTGCTTGATGAAGACCATAGAGAGCTTTGTTGAGCAACCAAACCCGATCGGGATGGATAGGATCTTCAAAACCTGGAGGCTGTTCGACATACACCTCTTCTTCTACCACACCATGTAAGAATGCACTCTTCACGTCCATCTGATAAACCTTGAATCCTTTGAAGGACGCATAGGCTAGAAAGATTCGAATTGCTTCGAGACGTGCCACTGGTGCATATACTTCGTTATAGTCGATGCCTTCTATCTGACGAAAACCTTGAACGACTAAACGTGCTTTGTTTCGAATAACCACGCCACGGTCGTCTTTCTTGCATTTGAAAACCCATCGAGTGCCAATTTTCTTGTAGTTCTCAGGTTTCTCGACAAGCTTCCAAACACCAAGCTTTTGAAATTGCACCAATTCTTCCTGCATGACTTCAACCCATGAGCTATCTTTCATCGCTTCTTTCCATGATTTTGGTTCTTCTTGTGACACATAACACGCGAAGGACCAGTCATTCTGTTGACCAGATTCTCTTATAGCCGAATACAAACCAGCATTCCGGTTGTTTCTCAGCTGATTACGCGTCTGCACACCGCGATGGACATCTCCTATTATGTTCTGCTGGGGATGGGTATCATGAATCCTCATTTCCGGATTATCTGGCACACGAGCATTGATACCCAAATTGTTAAAATTAAGATCAACAACCAACTCCACACCAGGGATGTGTGTAGAGGTGGATACATTCCCTTCAGCAGTATCCACATTCTGCACATGAGGTGTATCAACAGAAGCACCTTGAACAGGAGCAACTGGAGCAGAAGATCCTTCAGCTGCATCATGATATTCATCTTCTTCAGAAGACTCATCATAGTCAGCAGCATCTTCATAAACCTCATTTTGAACCGTATTGTTAACTGATGAAGAACCTTGAGGGTCAACAACAATAGGTCTAACCAAAGGCGATACAGCAGCGTTGTCACTTTCCAACAACATTCTGGCCGCTGCTGATTCTTCGTCAAAGGTTGGCAGATTGAAGGTGTCAAACAGACCATCATAATCGAACATCCACGGATCACCCGGAGCCCTAACAGGACTCGTATACCTTTGAACCCTCACCTCACTCCATAGCTCTACCTTTTTGGTAGCTAGATTCCAGACACGAAAGTTTGGAGTTTGGTATCCAAGGAAGTAACCCTCGATAGCCTTAGCACCAAATTTGCCATCTGGTTCAATCATGGTACAAGGACCACCAAAAGGTTCTAGGTAAGAAAGATCTGGTTTCCTTTTCTGAAGGAGTTCGAAGCAAGTCTTGCCATGTCTCTTTACTGTAAGAACTTTGTTTAATGTGTAGCATGCAGTCGACACAGCCTCCCCCCCAGAATTGAATAGGGAGTTCCGACTCAACTAACATTGTTCTCGCAGTTTCTATAATCGTTCGATTCTTCCTCTCCGCGACACCATTTTGTTGTGGAGTATAACGAGAACTGTACTCATGAAGAATGCCTTTAGAAGTATAAAACTCATCCATAACTTGATTCTTGAATTCGGTTCCATTGTCGCTTCGGATTCTTTTCACTTTCAACGTATAGAGATTCTCCAACATAGTGAGAAGATCCTTGAGGATGCCAGGAGTTTCACTTTTGTGTGCCATGTAAGATACCCAAGAAAATCTAGAGTAGTCATCAGTAACTACTAAACAATATGCATCACCGAACATTGTCTTGTGCTTCATAGGTCCAAAGAGGTCCATATGAAGACGTTCGAGCGGCAAGCTGACCGTGTTGATTTTCTTCAAGGGATGGGATTTCTTCGATTGCTTTCCTTTTTGGCACGAGACACAGATATCTTGTAGATGAAAACTTCGTACAGGCACACCATTCACAAGATTGTTTTTCACCAAATGGTTCATTTTTCTTAAGTGAATGTGCCCCATTCTTCTGTGCCATGATATTGACTCCTTTTCTGTGGCTTTAGAGACAAAACAAGTGACTTGTGCAGATGTTGTAATCGCCTGGCTCATATCGAGAATATAAAGATCATTAACTCTCGGAGCCGATAAGAGAATCCATTCTTGTGGAATTTTGAATCCGGGTTTCAGCACATAGCAGCCGGCATCATCAAAATGCACGGTGAACTTTTTATCGCAGATTTGCGACACGCTCAGAAGATTATGATCAATTTGCTTCACATAGTTGATCTTGTCGAAACATACAATACCATTGGAGACACTTCCCTCTCCAGTGATATATCCGCCTTTATCTCCCGCAAATGCGACATAGCCTCCTCTAATATTTCTCACGTCGTACAGAAGCCGTAAGTCGCCAGTCATGTGCCTAGATGCTCCACTATCAACAATCCAATGACTGTTAATAGTTCCTCCTGGAACACCCTGCACATGTCATTTAAAACATCAGTTGAGAATGGGGACCCAAGCCTTAGTGGTCTTGGGTCGTCCCTGAGCATCACGAAACGTGATATCAATCTCTTGATGGTTTTTAAGAACAACTGCTCCCCCTGAATTGTCACCCGTCTTAGGTAACCAAGGTCGTTTTTGCCTACCAGTTTTTGAAGATTCTGGTTTTGCAGGTTGTGACACACTTGGTTCCCTTTGAACTGTTTTAACCTCAGATTTTAAAGCTTTTTTCAACAGTTTTCATGTTCTTACGTCGTTGTTTAGTTTCTTGTTCTTTTACAGTTCGTTTATCGTTTTTAGGTGAAACTGACCGACGTTGAGGATGAATTGTTTCAGGTGGAGCTTTCTCAACAAATTTTTGCTTTGGAGCATTTGGGCAGTTTCTGATGATATGCCCAATTTCTCCACATTTAAAACATGTTCTCCTTTCAACAAACTTAGGAGAACTTGATCGACCACAAGATGTCGAAGTCGTGGACCCTGAGGTACTAGCCTTTTCATCACACCCATTTGTATGTTGAGTGTAATTGTTATCACTGTTACGTTTTAAGATTGTGACTTGCTTTACAAAATCTGTGTTAGATTTTTTCTCAAAAGTTTCAATCTTATCAGTACCCTTGGATGACACGAACTTGACATCTTTTGCTTTCTTTTGAAATTGAGCTCCTTTTGTTTCAGACTTTATCTGAGAGACTTTATGCTTTTGAGCTCGCTTGACTGGTTGTTTACCATTAGAAGCACTAGGTTGTTGAGTGATTGGAGATTTTTGATTCCTAAACTGTTTTCTAATCTCAGCCTTAGGAATTGGATCACATTGTGTTACCACAATTCCTAGAAGTGTTTTTCCCAAAAAATTGTTTGTGTTGTCTTCAAAGACTTTATCAATCAAAGATTGATTTACATTTTTAATTGGAAAAACGTGATCTGAGTAGATTTTATTATCTCCAACCAATGTATACAACACGTTACTGCTTTTAACAGTAGACACCGACTTCTTTTCAACCTTAACAGGATCTATCACTTGTTTCTCGACTGATGAAACAGTGGGAGTATCAGGACCACACAAGATGTGATTCTCAACGGGAATGACTACTCCTTTCATCTTCCCAAGTGATTTATCCTGATCACCTACATCCAATTCTGGTTCATCATCCGATGACTCATAGTCCTCGATAATTGGAGGATCTTGATTCATGAATGTTGAAGTTTCTTGCTGCTTTGTGGATGTGTTTGAGGAATTGTCCGGTTTGAACCCAAGGCCAGTAGCAAATTCCTCAACATCAAGAGGCACACTGGGTTCATACCGAGGCATTTCTTCCTCATCAGGCATCTTGGTATAATTGTTCATCAAAGGGGGCGGACATTTCTTATACCCTATGCCTTTCTGATTTCCCTTCAATTGTTGAACATCGATGATGTGATCAAGCACAAATCGGGAGTTAGAGTAACTTTCCAATTTCTGTTTGATCGCATCATGCTCAGACTTGGCAATGGCTAATTGCTTCTTAGTTTCTTCCACAATGTTAATATATTCATTTATACTTACTTGCTTGTGGTAAACTACTTTGCTTACTTCGGACACGTTTTTCTTTAAAGTTTCAATTACTGATTTAAAGTCTTTTTCGTTCCGAGTTAAAGCCATATTTGCCTCTTTGCATTTCGATAGTTCAATAACCAAACTTTGATTATGACTATGAAGCTTTTCTGATTCAAGCTTCATGTCAGCACATGATTTACAAACACTAGGAGCAGGAGGTTCAGAAGTTACCTGACTCGAAGAGGCTGAGACATTTGCCATAAGGGCAGTTTGAAAAGAAAAAGCTCCATCTTCAGAAAAGAACTTCTCCATTTCCTTTGATGAAGTAGCAGCCCTCCTAATCAGAATTGATTTCTGACATTTCAGCTCATCAGCTTCATTTAATAACTCCTGAATATCAGAACCTACTTCCTCCTTCACATCAGACTCAGACTCTGATTGATTATCCCTAGAAACAGAGCCTTCTTCATCAGAACTTCCAGAATAACCAGAACTATCATCACTTTCAGATGACTTTTGATTGATGATCTTTGCATAAAGAGTTGTTCCACTTCTTTGATCACCGTCACCAAACTGCACAGACCAGTCACATCCCTCATCACCTTGAACTGTCAAAGCCCGATTGGTATTTGATGGTCCAGACTGGTTCTGATTGTTGTTGACTGCCACAATCCTCCTGTCTTGGTTTCTGAATGGGTTGTGATTGCCTTGTTTTGTTGGCCGAGTGCACTCACGTTTGAAGTGCCCTTTTCTCGCCACAATTAAAGCACGTGACAGCATTAATATCAAACCCATACTTCGTATCTTTCTTCCCTTCCAACGAAGTCCTACCAGTACGAGCCATGAAGTCTTTGGCCCTTCTAACCGCACTAGCAAACGCCCACTTAATATCCATCAACTCCATTTCATCTTTGTCGATCTGTTGATAATCTTCATGTGTCATGTTGATGTTTCCAATCTGACCCGCAACTAAACCGCAGTAGGCACTGACCATAGTATTGATCAGTTCTACATGCTCCTTTGCAACTTCTATACTAACTTGGGAAAGATTTGAAGTGTCAACACGAACAGTGTTAGGGTTTGGAGGTTGAGGAGTGCTTGTGAAATGATCTTGCTGTTGTGGTTGAACTGGTGGCTGTGATGGAACTGGAATGTAAGATCTTGGATCAAAACCCGGGGCAGGATTGGTCTGAGGAAAAGGAAGAGAACTTGTGTTGGACACGAAAGCAGTTTGCAGTTTAGGTTGCTGAGCAGCAGCGGATTTTGCTAAGATGTCGAAGCCTGGAAGATACATTTCTGTATTCTGAGGAACTGGAGCTCGCTTAGCTTTTCTGATTTCTTCCTCATTCTTATGTTCCAGTTTCTGAATGAACTCATAGATATTAACCGTGTCTAGAGTTCCAGTGTGCTTCAACAACTCAATGAAAGAACTCCACTTTGGAGGTAAGGCGTCAGCAAACTTGTTCACCATGTCTTGTTGAGTAGCAATAACCCCGTAAGCACACATTTCACTGATCAGATGATAGAAACGTGTTGTCATATCATTTAGAGTCTCGTTTTCCAAAAACTGAAACGAGTCAAACTCTTTCTTCAACAAATCATGACGAGACTTTCGCGTAGCTGCATTGCCTTCTCCTCTAGCAACCAAGGCATCCCACAATGTTTTCGTGTTCTTGCAGTAGGAGAACTGATGATAAATATCTTTATTGAGCGCTTGTGTAAGTGTTGCAAAGGCCTTTTTCTCCAATTCATAAGATTTCTTGTCAGGTTCAAGCATGTTGGCATAACCTTCTGAAGTGGACGCAGCAACCTCAAGAGCTGCATTGAACGGATTGATGAAACACGTCCATAGATCGGTGCTTTGCCCTTGAACATACGTGTGAAAGCGGTTTTTCCATGATGGAAAATCGTTCATGTGATTCAACTTTGGTGGACGATTGTTGCTGCCCGTTTCGCTTTCGCTAATAAGAAGATTTTGAATGCTTTGACTTTGATTGGAAACCAAGGCCCATTGACTTGGACTGATTGATGGCGATGGAAACATACTCTTCGCCCAAGCATCAGCAGAAGTTAGTTCTTGACTAGATTGGGAATTCAAACTCCAATCCCAAGGACTTGTACAACTCATTTTGATGAAATAATAACTGAGAACCTTCACAAACACAAACTGTTAAGTTTAAACAGACAAGAATTGAAAGATACTGACCTGTTCGAAAGATCAAGACTTGTTCGAAGGATCAACAGTGATCGAAAGATTACTGTTGAGTTTCGAACAAAGACTTCGAAAGATTCACAATGAATGATCCTTATCTTTCGGATAGTTATCTCGAAAGATTCACAATTTGAAAGATCCTTATCTTTCGAGTTAGATCCTTATCTTTCGGACACCTGTCTTTCGAATAGATTCCTCAATCGAAAGATTATGCTTAGACTTCGAAAGACTTCTCGAAAGATGCTTATCTATCGAAGTGTCTTTGATCGAAAGATGGTCTTTCGAGGTCGAAGGATATCTTTCGAATGCTCACTGACACACTGACACTGATGGGACAGGTTGGTGAAAAGGTGATGGGTTGGTGAAGTCAACTTTCGGCAAAAGGAATGGTCAGACCTCACCTTTCCCACCAACTCTGATTTTGAAATAAAATATTCCAAAAATGGAACACCTTATCCAGAACCAGTTACCGGAATATTAACCGGAATTTTCGCCGGAAAACACAAAGTCACTTAAAAACAAGTTTTCAAGTTACCCAACCCAACCTTGAACACTCCCGAAGGTTTAGAAACCATTTTTCAGTTTAGAGATGCAAGAAAAACCACCAAAACGGGTGCTAAACCAAGTGTCCAAACACACCAAGAACTCGAACAACCCGGTTTTAAACAAGGTAAAGAGCCAAGCTCTGATACCACTTGTAGGTCCCTCTTCGGAGGATGACGAACCTAAACCTTGTTATACTAACTCACTAGCGAGTGCGGAATCCAAGCTAGCAAGCAAACCGGGATGAAGCAAGTATAAACACAAACACACAAGGATTCACCGATTAACACCACTGTATTAATACGTATGAAGGTTCCGGTTACAAGCACAATGTTTACAAATCTAACTTGCAAACTCTCAAAGTGTGTGTGTGTGTGTTTCGGACAGAATGCTCTCAAGAACTCTCTCTATCTCTCGGGTGTGCTTCTCTGTCTCACAAGTCTCTCCTATCTAACACAAGTCTCTAAAATGTTTGACATAAAAATTTTAAAAAATAAATAAAATAACCTATAGAAAAGACATATCGTCTCTACAGGGAAACATAATTTTGATTTGTTTTTTACTTTCGGTTAATAAATAATTAAAAATACAAAAAATGTTATTCACATATAGAGATCGTCTCTATAAACCCAACTAAGTTTATTAATTTATTCTTGTTTTTTTAACTAAAAATATATATATTTAAACCTATAGAGACGACATATCGTCTCTTAAATGTTTGAAATAAAAATTTTAAAAAATAAATAAATTAACCTATAGAAAGGACATATCGTCTCTAAAATATTTGAAATAAAAATTTTAAAACATAAATAAAATAATCTATAGAAATAACATATCGTCTCTATAGAGAACCATGATTTTGATTTGTTTTTTACTTTTGGGGGTTAATAAATAATTCAAAATATAAAAAATGTTATTCACATATAGAGACGACATGTCGTCTCTATAAACCCAACTAAGTTTATTAATTTAGTCTTGTTTTTAACTTAAAATATATATTTTGTCGTCTCTAAAATGTGAGAAATAAAAATTTTAGAAAATAAATAAACTAACCTATAGAAAGGACATATCATCTCTAAAATGTTTAAAATAAAAATTTTAAAAAATAAATAAACTAACCTATAGAAAGGGCATATCGTCTCTAAAATGTTAAACATGTAAACGATGTTTATTTAGGAGGCAAAATTTTCCACCAATCCATAAAATTTTGAAAAAAATATTAACTAACTTATAGAAAGGACATGTCCTCCCTATAAGTAAAAATAATTTTGTTTTGTTTTTTATTTTTGAGTTAATTACTGTTTTCGTCCCTATGGTTTGTCAAAAATCACTATTTCAGTCCATTAGTTTAAAAAATGCGATTTCAGTCCCTATGGTTTCACTTTCAAAACCATTTCAGTCCACCTCGTAACCATTTTAGTCCCTGTACTTAACAGAATAATGGATTGAAATGGTTACGAAAGTGAAACCACAGGGACTGAAATGGTTACAAAAGTGAAACCACAGGGACTGAAATCACAATTTTTAAACTAACGGACTGAAATAGTGATTTTTGACAAACCACAGGGACGAAAACAGTAATTAACTCTTTATTTTTTATTGATAAATAATTAAATTTTAAAAAATTATTCACTTATAGAGACGACATGTCGTCCCTATAAGACAAATTAACTATTTCTTATTTTATTCATGATTTTTACCAAAACAAATAATATTCAATTTTATAACTATCATTTTATTAAGTAATAAAGAATTAGGTTCTGTAATAAAATTAATTTTATTTGGTTTATTATATGTATTTGAACTTATATATATTTATGAATACTACATAAATATAATTTTAAATAAAATACATAAACCTAAAAAGACCTACATACTAAAACATAAAAAACATGTAATATCAAACATAATAAGATATTAAATTCCATAAAACGACAATCTGAATTCGATGAACACTCGTTTTCCTATTGATATGTGTATATGTTATGTGTTCGTGTATTTGTGTATGTGTGTGTTAGTGTATGTGTGAGTGTGTATGTGTTTGTATGTATGTGTGTGTATGATGTTGTGGGTGTGTATGTGTAGTATGTGTGTACGTGTGTATGTATGTACGTACATGTATGTGTATACATACGTGTGTGTATGTATGTATGGATGTATGTATGTATGTATGCATGCATGCATGCATGCGTGTATATATGTATGTATGTATGTATGCATGCATGCATGCATGCATGCATGTATGTATGTATGTCTGTGTGTGTGTTTGTGCTAGGGGTACAAACGAGTCGTGCGACTCGCGAGCTGCACAGGATCAACTCGAGATAAAGCTCGAAACGAGTCGAGTCTTGTCGAGCCTATGCCAAGCTTGAGCCTAAAATAAAGCTCATTTATTTATTTATTTATTTATGGAGCCTGACAGGTGAAGCTCATCAGGCCCGTTTAACAGTCTATGAAATTGGTTATATTCTATGTAATCGATTTTATCAGTTTAACAGTCTAATTTTATTAAGTAGGAGTCGATTGCTTAATATTAGATTATTATTAGGCATCAGAGCTTATCAATTTGATGTCAACTTATTCTTCTAGCCGTTTGTTTTGGTTTGGGGCGTGCTTGGCTCCGTCTTAGAGATAAGTCGTCCTTGATGTTTTTAATTCCGTCTTGGAGATAAGTCGTCCTTTATGTTTTTAATGAAGTTAGCCTTTCAAAAAAAAAAAAAAAAACTTATTCTTCTAGCCTTTAGGGTTTATAGGGTTGGTTTTCGGTATAAACCACAAACCAAACCGTTCACTATGGTTTGAGAATATATAAACTGACCAACCGAAAGTTAAGTAACAAAACCGTACATGAAACCACTATGGTTTGGAACCGAACCATAAACACCCTTTCTCGACACTAGCTACATAGATTTCTTACATGACACAGAAATACCACATGAAATTCGCATGTTTAAGTTTAGTCTTAACGAGTACGAATCAATTTTGGGCCAAGCGATACATTTAGCTATGTTGGTTGTGTTCTGGTCAACTTGATGGATTCATGGGTTGACCCATATAACCCGTTTATTTTTTAAACTACGCATTATTTCTTGATGAGATATTTAATTAAAATCAACTTTTTATATACGCTTTTGTATTTTTGTTTAGAATTTGTGATTTTAGAGTAATTAGATGCAAAAAAAAAATTAACGGGAATCGAGTTAAACATGTTGTGCTCGTGTTAACACGTAAATGCTCGTGAAATGTTCTGGTTTGTTTAAGAGTCTGACACGATTTTCAAGTTTGTCTCAAAATTTTAACTTCATGTCAGGTTGGGCCCGCAAATCATGAACAATATATTTTTAGCACTCCTACTTAACAACTTTGTGCATAACGGGAACAATATATTTTTAGCACTCCTACTTAACAACTTTGTGCATAACTCACGTTCTACATCATTTAGGTATATCACATTTTTACATCCAAACTCACCGGAGGCAGAGAAGTAACTCACATTGTAATAACCTAAATTTTGAATCTTAAATAAAACAAAAGAATACGTCTACTATAAATCTATAATAGTTGTGAGTTATTACCTGAGCATGCACTATATAGGAACTTAAGAGTTTTTAGCCTTTCTATTGTCGGATGCCATACTAATTTCCTCTCCAGTAATAAGAGTTCAAAAACATTGGTAAATCATCACCATCTCTTACGTTCATTTTTTATAACCAAATTATTTGTTTTTATTATTAACCCACTATTACTTTGCAAGATTCTTTTCACTCTACTTTTTACTATTCAATTTTACACTACTTTATATTGCTTTAGTACAAATTGATAAAGCGTAAACAATCCAAGTTTTGGTTAACCTCTTCTCGATCATTTCATTTTCTCTATCAATACATCCCCATTCATTTTGATGAAATGAATAAAGACATTTTAATTTTTTATATTATTTAATAAAAGAATACTTTGATATTTGTATACTAAAAACCTAATTCGTTATAGTTTAAGTAAACGAATAACCATGTAACTCTTATTTGATTTTAAATTTACAAGAATGTTTTATGTTTTCGTATAATTTTGTGAGTTAACACGCTATAATGTGTGTGTAGTTATACATTTTTACGTCTTTTTTCGCAATTTAACAGCCCCGTCGCAAAGCTCGGGGGTCCTAAGTCAATGCTTTTACATTTTTTTACTCGGTTTTACACACATGTGCATGATTCAACATTTTCACGTTTACTTTTTGCTCAGCTTAAGCTTAAGTGTTTGCCACAACACGCGGGTCCTACACGCTAGTTTATAATTTAAGAACAAACAAACTTATTTACAAAAATTGAAAAAGTAGAAAAATCATAAAAACAGGAAAAACTAAAATAGCAACCATTTAAAAATCCATGGCCACACGCCTCCCGTTCGATGCCTCTACAAAAATGCCACTCTTACAAAAATGCCAACGGGGTCAGTAGGCTTCAACGAGGCAGTCGCATTTCACATGCTCATCTTGATTTGTTGGTGCACTTGTGTCTGTACTTTGTCTGTATTCGGTCACGATGTAAACGATGTCCTTGTCAGTCCTGTAAGTTGACCAAGTCAACCGTCCTCCTGGTTTGACTTGGCCAAACAGTTAGAAAATGGTTGTCTAATGTTCTGTGTCGAAGGTTGGACAATCGAAGGATAGTTTCCATCCTTCGATGACCTCGAAAGATAGGCCACGAAGGATACTGTTGGACTTCGAAGGATATGCAATCCTTCGAAGTATATGTGGATCCTTCGATGGCTTAGTGATCGACAGATGATCTTTCGGTCAATCTGCATGATCCTTCGACCAGATCTGTTGGGCTTGGTATATATATACCCATGCAGTGTGTTAGACAGAACAGAGATGCACATAGAGAGATAGAGAGTTGAGAGCATTCTGTCCGAAACACACACACACACTAGAGAGTTTGCAAAACTGATTTGTGAACATTGTGCTTGTAACCGGAACCTTTCATTCGCATTAATACAAGTGGTGTTAATCGGTGAACCTTTGTGTGTTTGTGTTTATACTTGCTTCATCCCGTTTTGCTTGCTAGCTTGGATTCCGCACTCGCTAGTGGGTTAGTATAACAAGGTTTAGGTTCGTCATCCTCCGAGAGGGACCTACAAGTGGTATCAGAGCTTGGCTCTTTACCTTGTTTAAAACCGGGTTTGTTCAAGTTCTTGGTGTGTTTGGACACTTGGTTTAGCACCCGTTTTTTGGTGGTTTTCTTGCATTTTTAAACATAAAAACGCGTTCTAAACCTTTCGGGAGTGTTCAAGGTTGGGTTGGGTAACTTAAAACTTGTTTTTAAGGAACTTTGTAATTTCCGGCCAAATTCCGGTCATTATTCCGGTGACTGGTTTCTGGATAAGGTGGTCCATTTTGGGTAATATTTTCAAAGTTGGTAGAAAGTACAATCTGACCATCCCTTTTGCCGAAAGTTGACCTTACCAACCTATCACCTTTTCACCAACCTGTCACATCAGTGTCAGTGTGTCAGTGAGTTTCGAAGGATATCCTTCGACATCGAAAGACCATCTTTCGATCAAGGAAGCTTCGATAGATATACATCTTTCGACCCATCCTTCGAAGTCAGAGTGTTATCCTTCGAACCAGGGAATCTATTCGAAAGACAGTTATTCGAAAGATAAGGATTTATCTCGAAAGATAAGGATTTTTCAAGTGTGAATCTTTCGAAATTTTGAATCTTTCGAAACCATTGCTCGAAAGTCAACAGTGATCTTTCGAACACTGTTGATCATTCGAACAAGTGTTGATCTTTCGTTTGTGGTTTGTTTATAGTTAACAAGTTTCTGTTTTTCAGATCTTTCGAACCAGGATCTTTCGGCTGTGTGTGATCTTTCGGAATATTCATTTAGCATTTATTTTTCTTATCAATCATGAATCCGAATTGGTGGAATCCGGCTCCAGACAGTGGAAAATATACAAGTACAGGTTCCACTCCCTCATGGTGGGGTACACCGGCTCCCGATAGTGGAAAGTATACAAGTACAAGTCTATCACCTTCATGGGCCGAGTCTCCGGTGTCGACATCTTCTCAAGCCAATCAGTGGCATTAGTATCGAATCAAACTCCGAGCATTCAGAGTATCTTATTGAGCGAAAGCGAAACTGGAAGTTTGAATCGACCTCCAAAGCTGATGCATTTAAACGAGTATCCGGGTTGGGCTGATCGTTTCCGTACATATGTTCTTGGCCAAAATACAGAGCTGTGGATACGTTTCACCACAGACTTCGATCAAGCCATAGAAGTTGCTGCTTCATCAACTGCTACTTTTGCCGACCTTCCAGAGGATCAGAAGAAAACATATGATCTGGAAAAGAAAGCATACACCATTCTCACTCAGGCGTTAAGCAAAGACATTTATCATCAGTTTGTCAGCTTCAAGACTACGAAGAAGTTGTGGGACGGTTTGAAGACCAGAGGAGTAGGGAATGAAGCAACGCGTCAATTGCGTCATGATCTTCTCAAGAAGGAATTTGACGGTTTCGCATGCTTAGATAAGGAGTCTTTGGGAGACATGACAAGCAGATTTTATCATTTGCTTACTGAGTTGAACAATTTTGGTGTAGCAACAACTCAAACAGAAGTGGTGAAGAAGTTTGCTGATGCCTTGCCACCCCAATGGAATAGTTTCTTGGAGATTTTGAAGTATAATGGGGTTATGGCTACTACAAACACCAACGACTTTGTGCAGCTTTTGGAGAACAAGGATCAAGAAGAGACCTTGAAGGCAAAGAGAGTTCCAGTGCCACAGAATCCAGAAATGTATTATGGAACTACAAGTACTTCTTCTGCAAGAGCCATTGTGCCAAGCAACCATGGTTCACATGCTCCACTGCAGACAGCCTTTGTCACAAGCACAGATATGTATGGCAATAATGTGCAAGTTCCTGTTAAGCCTCCTCCTACCACAGACATGTATGGAAATCCAATTCAACCACCTCCTCCTGCTCAAGCTTGTTATGGAGGTACATCATCTGCTGGTCAGCAATCAAAGCCAGATACAGTGCGGCTCAACACTTCAAGCTTCTCTAAAGTCAGTGTGGAAGTAGCTAAGGAACACATGGAGCTGCTTAACACTTTGGTGAGCGCGTACTGCGGGCTAGTTGAAGGTCAGATTGGCAACATTAATCTGACACAAGAAGACTATCAGCAGATTGATAAAGAGGAGATGGAGATGATGGATATCAAGTGGGCCTTTGCCAGCGCTGTTAGAAGAGCAAAGGATTTTATGGAGAGAACAGGCCGAACCAGCTTGGAAAGCAAGAAAGACACCAAGTATGGGTTTGATAAACAGGCTGTGAAGTGCTTCAACTGTGGAGAACGTGGCCACTTCAAACGTGAGTGTACGAGGCCATCTCAACATGGGAATCAAAATCCCTTCAGAGGTCAAGGGAACAGGGGAAATCAGAACCAAGCAAGGAACAATGAGCGTACATTGGTGCCAGTTAGCAACCAAGCAGGACCATCAAATGCCAACCAGGCACTTGTGGTTCAAGTTGATGAAGGTTGTGATTGGTCTATTCAGTTAAGTAGTGATGCTCCTGATGGAACAGCTTGTTTTGCTAAGGTTATAGAGGATACTGTTCACACCAGTGGTGGAGAATCTTCCGCCAATGGTGGTGAATCTTCTGAGGATGAAGACTCCTCCGGTGATAGCAGGAGTTCCGATGAAGAATCCTCAAGGTCAGGAGATGAAAATGTGGGTGAGATATCTGGTGTTTCGGTTGATGCTGATATTGATGAACTTTTGGAGGAAGCTACAACCAGAACTGATAGAAGATCTATTCTGGTGGACCAAGCTGCTTATTCTTTGTCTTCTCTCCATTCAGCCTTTATGGCTAATGTCGACAGTTCATCAAGTCAGGTATGTGTCAATGAACCCACTGCTGCTAATTGTGTCAACTGTGATAGTTTACAGGTTAAATATACTGATTTAGAGACAAACATGTCTGAGTTGCAAGGCAAACATGATGCTTTACAAGCTAGTTTGTTTGACTTGCAAGACAAACATGGTTCCTTGAGTGCTAAGTGGTGTGACTTGCAAAGCAAACACGAGGCTTTGCAAGAGAAATATGATGTGACATTCATCCATAATCAAAAATTGACTGTGGATCTCTCAAAATGCACAGAAGCCAACATGTTTTACGAAAACCATGAAAAGGAATTTAAGTCAGTAATTGAAACTTTAAAGAAAGATAAAACTGAACTGACAAAAATGGTTTCAAGAAAACAAACTGACATAAATTTGTATATATCTCGCCTTGAGATTATGCAAAAAGAGATGGCTTGTGTGAAAACAGAAAGTGATGCGATCCAGCTTAAGCTAGACAGTTATTTGAGCTCTAGTTATGTGTTGGATCACATCCTTGACGTTCAGAAGGAAAAGAGGGATGTCACATGCATTGGCTACAAGAAATGTCCACCACCTGTTAGACACAATTATGATGCCATGCCTGATGAAGAGGATAGAGTGTTCTTCGAACCATCTGTTCCTCTTGATGTGAAAGAGTTTGCCACTGTGCTCGGATACAAGAAAGAAGTATCCTCAGATTCAAATGTGTCAGCAGATACAAGTGTGTCTTCTGCTAAACTGAATCAGGATCCTCCAGTCATTATTGAGGATGCTGATTCTTCTGATGATGAATCTGATGATGCTGTCACAGCGAAGTCTGATGCGGTGGTCAAAGATGAGGACATACCTCTAGAGAATTACATTCTATGTGATCCTCCTGCAAAACCCGCTAAGACTGTTGCAATCGAGTCCTGTTCTGAGAAAGAGTCGGAGAGTGTGAACTTGCTGTACACTCTTGTTGGTGATGATAAAATTTACTCAGACAAAGATTTTCCTATTAAGAACGTTAATCAATCCTTAATCTGCAAAGTCTTTGAAAATTCGACGAGTAAGTTTTTGGGAAAGACAGGACCACATGTTACAGTTACACAGTGTCCTCATATTCCAAAGGCTGAAGTTCGAAAACAATTCGGCAACAAGAAATTACCAACAGTGCCAAAACAGCAAAATCACACTAAGCCCAAAGGTAAATCACCGGCTCAAGTACAAAAGAAGCCGAATCAAAAGAAGAAGAAAAATGTTGACTTTGTGAAATCGACGGGAACAGACAAAATTGAAAAGTTTGAAAACCAATCTAACTTAGATTTTGTCAAGAAAGCGACTGTACAGAAAAGAGGTGAACTAAATAGTTCAAAACCTAGTACCTCGAGTTCACAAAGTTCATCATCATCGGCTAGACGAACACATGATACTTCGGGGTTTGTTGAACGAAGATCATGTTTTGAGTGTGGAACCATTGGGCATATAATTCGAAATTGCCCATATCTTCATAAACAAAAGGAAAAGGTTGATGTTCCCCGTGACCAAACTGACCGTAAGCGATCTGTTTCTGTGAAACAAGATACCCGCATTGCAAAAGAAAGGGAAAAGAAACAGAAACGCCAACAGGTCAAGAAGATTGAAAAAGCGATTAAAACCGATGTGGTTCAAAAACAATCTGTTTCTGTAAAACCAGACAATTCAAAACCTTCAAATAATCAAGAAGTTAAAATTTTAAAGAAAAACACTGGTGACATAAAACAGACTTGGAAACCGAAAACGGTTACTGGATCAAGGGGACCATCACAATTCACCAATCATCAAAGACAAGAAGTTATTGTTATTGATGAAAATGGAAGACCCAAGACCACAATGGCTTGGGTCCTCATCTCCAACTAATCATTTGAGTTCATGTGCAGGGTGTTCCAGGAGGAACTATCAGTAGTCATTGGATTGTTGATAGTGGGGCATCCAGGCACATGACAGGCGACATTAAGCTTCTCTACGACGTCAAATCTATTAGAGGCGGTTATGTTGCTTTTGCTGGAGATAAGGGTGGTTATATAACGGGTGAAGGAATGATATCCAACGGGATTGTCAGCTTTGACAAGATCAATTTCGTGCAACAACTTGATCACAATCTTCTTAGTGTTTCTCAAATTTGTGACAAGCAATTCTCAGTACACTTTGATGCAAATGGATGTTATGTGCTGAAACCCGGCTTCAAAATTCCAAAAGAATGGATTCTCTTGTCGGCTCCAAGGATAAATGATTTGTACGTCCTTGATATGAGCCAGGCTATTACTACGTCTGCACAAGCAACATGTTTCGTTTCCAAAGCCACAGAAAAAGACACTATCTCTTGGCATAGACGTATGGGTCACATTCACTTGCGCAAAATGAATCATTTCATATCAAATGAATTGGTGAGTGGTGTTCCTCTCAAAAATTTCCATCTTCAAGACGTCTGTGTTTCGTGCCAAAAGGGTAAACAAACGAAGAAGAAACACCCTACAAAGAAGATCAACACAGTGGCAGTTCCCCTTGAAAGTTTGCACATGGATTTGTTCGGTCCTGTCAAGCACAAAAGTATTCGGGGTGATCAATACTGTCTCGTGATTACTGATGATTATTCAAGATTTTCTTGGGTGGCGTTCATGGCACACAAGAGTGAAACCTTTGGAATTATCAAAAACTTGATCGTTCAGATTGAGAATTTGTATAAACTAAAGGTTAGGCGGATACGTAGCAACAATGGTACTGAATTCAAAAATCATGCCACGGCGGAGTTTTGCACTGAAAAGGGTATTCTTCTGAGTTTAGTGCAGCTTATACTCCACAACAAAATGGCGTCGCAGAACGTAAGAACCGCACATTGATCGAGACTGCTAGGACAATGTTGGTAGAGTCGCAGTTGCCCATTCCTTTTTGGACTGAAGCTGTGGCCTCTGCATGTTATACATTGAACCGAGTCCTTACAGTCAAAAGGCACAACAAGACCTGCTTTGAGCTTATTAACAAACGGAAACCAGATCTGTCTTATCTTGAACCGTTTGGAGCTCCATGCACAATGATCGATCCTAATGGAAAGTTTGGGGCAAAAGCAATTGAGGGATACTTTCTTGGGTATGCCACCCCTAACTTACGAGTCTGGAATCTAGAGATAAAAAGGGTCGAAGAATGGTCTGAGGTCAGAGTACAAAGGCACACTTTGCCAGTCAAATGTCCTGGTCAGCCTTGGATGTTTGAGTATGATGACTTTTTCAATTCGATCAATGTTGAAGCCGTTGAAGAAAATGCTGCGGCAAGGATGTTTTTCGAAAGTGACAATGCAACAGTTTCACCGGTGGTTCGTCCAATTCTCGTTGATCAAGAACCATCTACTTCGGCGAACAATAATACTCTCAACAATGAGGATTTTCATGATGCAACCGAATTGAACGAATCTTCAGAGGATGATGAATTTCTAGATGCAGATCAAGAAGTTCCTACAACAGCAGTTCATGGTACTTCAGAGGGTACTCCTCCAGTGGATGCCCAAAGAACAGCTGAAGCTACTGCATCATCCTCTTCGTCAATTCCGGGTCTTGATTTGGTTGTTGATCTTAATCTTAACAACCTGGGTATCAATATTCCAGTTCGAGATAATCCTGAAACAAGGATTCACAATACCCATCCTCAACAAAACATCATCGGCAATGTGCAAAGTGGCATTCAAACAAGAAACATGTTGCGGAACAACAACAATGCAGGCCTGTATGCAGCAATTCGAGAATCCGGGCAACAAAACGATTGGTCTTTCGCGTGTTATGTCTCACAGGAAGAGCCAAGAACTTGGAAAGAAGCCATGAAAGATAACTCTTGGGTGGAAGCAATGCAGGAAGAATTGCAACAGTTCCAGAAGCTGGGTGTCTGGAAACTCGTAGAGAAACCTGCTGGATACAAGAAGATTGGTACCCGTTGGGTTTTCAAATGCAAAAAGGATGACCGCGGAGTTGTTATCCGGAACAAAGCGCGTTTAGTCGTTCAAGGTTTTCGTCAGATAGAAGGGATCGACTACAACGACGTGTATGCACCAGTGGCACGTCTCGAAGCAATTCGAATTTTTCTAGCCTATGCGTCCTTCAAAGGATTCAAGGTTTATCAGATGGACGTGAAAAGTGCATTCTTACATGGTGTGGTTGAAGAAGAGGTGTACGTCGAACAGCCTCCAGGTTTTGAAGATCCTATCCATCCCGATCGGGTTTGGTTGCTCAACAAAGCTCTCTATGGTCTTCATCAAGCACCACGAGCTTGGTACGCAACCTTATCAAACTATCTGCTGGAGAATGGTTTTCGAAGAGGTCTTATCGACTGTACTCTTTTCATCAAAGAACAAGATGGATGTCACACCCCGATTTCCACGTGTCTCACCAGTGGGCCCGGTGGGGGATTACCGTGACGATGTTGGCAACAATATAGTCAAACCACACAATTATATAATGCACAGCGGAAGCTTAAAGATAAATATATACTTCAACCTCTGGTTGTAATATCAAATGTATTACAGAAGTCGAATATATCCACAGCGGATCAAAATAATAATAAAATATTGTTCCATCAGATACTGCAATCAAGCTTGCGAGACTTATCACGACGCTAGGGAGCTAATACCAGCCAATTTACGTTTAGGTACCTGCACTTAATCTTTTTGGGGAAAATACGTCAGTTTACACTGGTAAATACATTCAACCGACTCTTTTGAAAAGAGTTGGGAAAATTGATTTGAATGCACAAGGCACAAAATATTTTGACACGTTGATTAAAATGCCCAAAGGCAAAATTAATCTTTTATACTTGGGACAATTTTGTTAATAAAAATCTTGTATCCGATTTACATGGTTGTCCAACATTTAGGGCCGGTGATTATACAATACAAGCCGGACAAGATTAATCGACACACCACAAATATAATCTCACAAGAAGAATACTCTCACGAGTGAGTATACGTTATACATATGCAACAGGAGGTGTTTTGCCTACACCTTGTGCTTACGTCGTGGCCATTCACTTTTTAAAATGAGCCAAGGATATCCAGGACACGGTCATTAACCCCCAATGTTATTTGTTATCAATCAATACAGATTAAAACGGGATTATGCAATTTAATCATCTCCGATTAAAAGGTTTCTACACCCGACCAAGCGGTATATTTAAAATACCGTATCCCAAGCCCGTATAAGGGAAAATAAGTTAAAAGTATTTACCTTTGCAATGTATATTCCTTAATCAATTAAATCACCGATATCTTTTACTGGGGCTCCTTATTCTGGAACGAAGATTTTCAAAATAACCTATTAGAATCCTAACGGGTCTTTATATTAGCCGTAGCCTAGACCGGTTGGGTTCAAAAGATAGATACGGTTTAATCGCGCGGAAAGGCGAAAACCGTGAATGGAATGTGATTCTGACCCAACAAGTCTGGAGACTTGTTTTATATGGGTTTAATATTCACATTCTGGATTTCGGGGTCGAAATGATATGGCTTGACCCGTATCGGCTAATTTATGTAAACTAGTTACATAAGCCGAACCGTGCACGCAATAGGCGTAACGGGTAACCGTGAGAGTCCTACGCTTGCTTCCTAAGTCAATATACCTTAAAGAGGTTGCGGTATCATTAGGATACCTTCCGTGATGCCCGTAACGAGTTTAAGTTAACATTATGCCCCGTAGGGGTTTTTCGGTCATTTTAAAGACTTTTAAAGAGCTTTTCGAGTTCTACAGGAAATCTGAGTTTCCCGAACAGTTTATAAAGTCTAAAATACTTTATTTATTATTTAAAATTAGTAGCAACTGGAATCGGGTCAAAAGACCTTGTAGAACTCATTTTATGGCCAAAAAGGGCGTATTCGGTATTTACCGACCCATAGCCATAACCGTAGGTTATGAGCAGGCTAAAAATAATTAAAAATCTTTAAAATTCCCAAAATATTATTTTACAACAGTGGGTAAAAGTTTTGGTGATAAAATCTTGGCTTAGATAGGTGTTATGCTAATTGCGTCGTTTATTACAAAAGTTTATTTTAATTGCGCTATTTAGCATAACTCTTATTCTAGACCTCGGATTGACGTGAGACTTTAAGGACATGCTTATAATTTAGTGAGCAAGGTTATGGTCCGTTCACGTGTCCGAAATACTCGTTTTATTTTAGAAAGGGCGTTACGGTCAACTTTTAGGCGATTAACGGAAATGCGTAAAAGACTCGGACAAACGATGAACCGGTCACAGAGGGTTATACCATCACGTGACCTGGTCCTAAGAGAGTCCTAAGGCATATCTATACCTCACTAAAACGGGTCAGAACTGAAGTCAATGCAAAAGTCAAACTTTTGCGACATTCGGCTCCGAACCGGGTTAATATAGCAAATGGTCGATTCAAACGAGCGCAAACAAGTTTATTTACTTAATATCATGTTTTATGATCATCAAAACAGGTTCCATAGTATATATATTACAGATTATGCAAGATTCGCCAAAACGACATTCTATTGACTTTTTGGGTGCACGTTTGACTCGACATTTGACATAGTTAGAGTGGTGATCAGTGGGAACCCTTTTAGAGGTTTATTACCCACATAATTACCAACACATAACCATTCTTGATTCGACAATTCACTGAATCATTTGTGAGTTATCGCTAAGTCGACCGTTAGTTACGACGGATCGACTTTTAAGCTAAAACTAAGTTAAAGCTCAAATGGGAAAGGAGTGGAACACTTACTGAGGTCCTATGCACCAAGTGTGACCACTTGAGAGGAAGTTGGAGCTCCAGAAATGACCAAATGATGCAGATGATGGGGTGTGAACTTATGGTTGCAACTTAGGCTTTATATAGTGGTTTCAAGCACCACAATTGATTGACAACAAAGTCTAGCACACACCACAACTGATCAACACTTGTCCTTAGTGTTAGGGGTCGTTTAGGGGTCATTTGGAGGTGTTTAAATGCAGATCATGGCTCTTGGAAGGCTGAACAGCCAAGTTAAGCATGTTTCTGCATCTGGGCGCCTGACGCGGCCCGCATGGGGGAATCCATGCTTTTGTACGCGGGCCGCCTGAGTTTTAAAAATCAGGCGAGAAAAAGAGGAGGCTCGCGGCCCGCCTCAACTTAACCCAAAACTTCACGCGGGCCGCCTGAGGTTAGAATTTCAGGATTTTTAAATCTTTTTGTAATGATGACAAAATCTGGTAATTAATAACGAAATCTTTCGTAATGATTTACCTGACCTTTCGGGTTTGAAGGGGTAACTTTGCGGTTTGGCCCTCGGTTAATTACAACTAGGGACCTCGTGATATTTACCCGCGTTATTAAGTCCCCGGTTAGTTTATTAATTATTCAGAAAGCCTTAACTTTCATTTTTGACGCTTTTAACCCTTCTCATACGAATTTGAGTATAACTCTCTCGTTTTAAAACGGAACTTCGCGGAATTTTTACAGTATATTCTAGTGAGCGTATAATACTGTTACGAAGCCTTGGGAACGTTAAAGGGTCACTCAGAGGTATAATTAAACATGTTGACACAGTTAACCCCTGTGGCTCGTAATCTCTCACTTTCTTCCGCGTTTCGCTTCCGTACGATTTATGATTTATTCGTTTGAAGGTATAAGCACCGTTTAGGGTTACTATACAGTATATTTACCCTTGTTGACATTTATAACCCTCGAATTTATATATACTTTCAAGGTTTGTCAAAATTAGTCCTTTATTTATTATGGATGCCACGTGTAATCAAATGACACGTGTTAACACGTCATTGGACGAAAAATTTGAGGTGTTACATCCTCACCCCCTTAAAACAAATCTCGACCCGAGATTTACTCAAATAAATAGGGGTACTTTTCTTTTATTGTAGCTTCGACTTCCCACGTGAATTCGGGACCTCTACGGGCATCCCATTTGACTTTTACTATCGGTACATGCTTCCTTCGAAGCTTCTTCACCCGTCGATCTTCAATCGACAAAGGTTTTTCCAAAAAAAAAAAATTTAAGCTCTCATCTATATGCACATCTGTGTGTGAGATCACCAATGATTCTTCAGCGAAGCACTTCTTTAGATTGCAGATGTGGACACATTGTGAATTCCATTGAGCTCTTCTGGTAAGTTTAGCTTATAGGCAACTGATCCGACACGTTTGATAACCTCGAAAGGTCCTATGTATCTCGGGCTCAGTTTGCCCTTCTTACCGAAGCGCGTTACCCCCCTTCCAGGGTGATACTTTTAGTAGCACCTTTTCACCTACCTCGAAGTGAAAAGCTTTACGCTTTTGGGTCTGCGTAATTCTTCTGCCTATTTCGGGAACTTTGAGATGGTCACGAATCTGAACAATCTTGTTCATTGTTTCGAACACTATCTCTGGTCCGGATAATTGGACATTTCCGACTTCCGCCCAACAGACGGGCGCTCTACACTTTCTACCGTATAATGGCTCGACAGGCGCAGCCTTAATGCTGGTATGGTAGCTATTGTCGTAGGAGAATTCGATTAGTGGTAGGTTCTTATCCCAACTACCACCCAAATCGATAGCACATGTACGTAGCATGTCTTCTAACGTTTGAATAGTACGCTTTCTCTGACCGTCTGCCTGAGGATGGTAAGCCGTACTAAAATTCAAACATGAGCCCAAAGATTTGTTAGAAACTCTTCCAGATATACTATGTGTTTCTAGTGTCCCGATCAAAGATAATGGACACAGGCATGCCATGCAAGGCTACGATCTTGTCAACGTATAACTGGGCTAACATGTCGGAGCTATAAGTCTCCTTGATGGGTAAGAAATGAGCCGACCTAGTCAGTCTGTCGACTATAACCCATATCGTGTCATTTCCTTTCCTCGTTTTGGGTAACTTGGTAATAAAATCCATTGTTACACATTTCCACTTCCATTCAGGAAGTTTAGGCTATTGTAGCATGCCAGACGGCTTTTGATGCTCAGTTTTGACTTGCGTACAAGTCAAGCATTTGGCTACATAAGCGGCTACAGACTTTTTCAGGCCTATCCACCAACAATTTGCCTTTAGATCCTGGGCATCTTATGGCAATTCTTAGTTGTTGCTTAATTGGGGTTGCGGTCATTAATATATATAAGCAATATGAACCGTCTTTCTTATTTAATAATATAAAACTTTCAGAATATTGAGTCAGGCTATATGAGCCTATATCTTAAAACTTATTTAATCAAGGGTTTCGATTGTTTTATAAGCAATGTGGAGCTTTTCACAATACTCCAGTCCATAGAGGGATGTTAATATTTATTCTACCTGCCTTCCAGGAGGTAAGCAGGGAAAACTTATGAGAAGATAATCTAGATACAGGGAGACTACAGAGATCTCTCATATCTCAGGCTCCAGTTCATTCATTATTGTTTGTGCCAAACAAGTGGCACATATAAGTCCACGAATTTCCAATTCGGGAACTTTTACTTGGGTAATACCATTCTGGATATCTTCTTTGAATACTACTAGTCGACATTAGGACAATATGACCATTGGGATATCTCAGGGGTTCCATGTATTAAACTTCCATACTGATCAGGCATGGAAATAATCTATGGGACACATTAGGATACGCCAATCCTCATATGGCACTTTTATCAAACATAGTTTGGCATTCGCAGGCGATAGAAGAGAGAAAAATGAAGGAAGAAAATAAAAATAACATATGTTGTTGTACCCTATGCGAAGAAAGAGGACTCTTAGATTTTTCGGAAGGATTCCTTGTCGATACTAGAAGAATAGGTTACTAAGGTTTTCTCGATGATTTATACCTTGTGGCTAATATAAAAGTTCTCTAAGATTACTGTTTATGAAGAATTTACTGGTATCCGAACCAAAATAAACTCTTAGTATTTAAATTACTGATAAAATGCCAAGGAATATACCTGTTGCCATTATTTATGGACTAGCTCAGGCATTTTAGGCGTCTTCAATTTTAGGCTTTAATTCCTCCGCCGCATTTCCTTTGACATTTTTAGGGCACGTAGTCTTGATGTGGCCTTTCTCATTACAGCCGAAACAGACGGCATTCTTCATGTCCTTGCAGTCCAACGTTTTATGTCCCTTAGACTTGCAGATTCCACAAGTCCTGGGCTGTGATTTAGATTTTGGTTCGAACCTGCATTTCCCATAATGGCGCTTCTTGCAGGTCTCACATTCTGGTTTCTGGTCGGACTTTTGTTTGTTCTTTTTCTTGGAACTCTGGGAGTTGTCTACGTCCCTTTTCCTTTTTAGTTCATCCTTTGCATCAGAGGCATGAACAAGATCCTCCTTAGGAGTAAGGAAAGGTGGTCCTAGGTAAAACTTGGACCGAGCCACAAGGGGCTCCTTTAACTTTTTCACAGCCTTCTTCACAGCTTTTCTAACGGCTGCGTCTATCATGGTCTGAAGAACATCCTTGGAAATTCTAAGGCTTACAATTTCAGCATCATTAGCATGCGTTGCGTCATCAATGGCGCGATTGACTGTTGTCTTATCCGAGTTTGCCATACTCGATGTGGGTTCCTAACACCAATAAAACAATTCCTTAGTCGCAATCCATCAACTGCTATTCTTCATCCTGATGGCTTTAACATATATTAACCATGGCATTTATAGACCATATTGGTTAATATAGTACTAACATTCTCAATGAATGTTATTAAATATATATTCATTATGTTTAGCCTAGGTCACGAGGGACCATTAACGGCATTTAAGGTTTGGGCCTAATTCATCATCTTGTTGACAGGGGATCAAAATGTCACATCCGTCTTTGTTATATTGATGAATTTTGGATAGCTCGAAAGCTTGCCATAAGGATATTAGAAAAGAGCCATTCCTAATAGATACAGACATCAATCTAGGATTCGTTGGAGTGTTTTCTTAAGTATTAACGACAAATTTTTCATCTCGGATTAAACGATAGGAGTTCTATCAGACGGAGACAATAATTCTCAACAATCATTATTCATTATAGAGTTATATGTGCCAGTGGTAATTAATTTCTGCATACTGTTTGATAAGGAAGGTACCTGCTATATATATATCATACTGCATTATCCCCTGGGCGTTCATCCTGAAGATTCATGCGTTTATTTTCCTGGCCTCTCCCGGCTTCTTTATAAGCTCTGGGCAGCTGGTTTTGATGTGCCCTTCCTCGTTGCAATTGTAACATGTGGCGTTCTTTAACCCCTTGCAATCTAAGGTTCTGTGACCCTTGGTCTTGCAAATTCCACACAATTTAGCACGTGGGTTGATTGTACATTTTCCAAAATGTTGCTTTTTGCAGTTACTGCATTTGGGTTTGTAATCAGGCGGACTCGAGTTCTTTCCAAACTCAGAATCTTTCCCACGCTCCGAGCTTCCCTTCTTCTTCTTGTTAGTTTGATGAGAGTTCTCCTCCTCTCTTTCCCTTCTTCTCTCGCTAGAAGCCTTAACAGACTTAAATCTGATTGCATCTAAGGTGAGAGATAGGGATAAGTCCACCGCGGACCTATATGTGGTTGGCCTAGATGCTTTAACATTTCCTTTTATCTCTGGTGCTAGGCCTCCAATGAAACGCGCTATGCGTTTAGGTTCAGGGGTGACTAAATAAGGGACTAGGCGGGACATAATGTTGAAACTTGTCACGTATGCCTGACAGTTCAAATTTTCCATGACCAACGTCAGGAAGTCCGATTCTATCTTTTCTACTTCATGCTGAGGGCAATAGTTTTCTTTGACTAATGCAACAAATTGGCCCCAAGATAAGTTATAGAGTAGAATCTTCCCCGTGGCTTGGAGTAATGACCTCCACCATGCCAACGCTTCTCCTTTAAATGATTGTGAAACAAATTTCACAACATCTTGCTCCGCACAATCGCTGATGTCAACAACAGCGTCCATTTCATCAAGCCATGTCATGCAATCGATGGCCCCATTTTCTCCTGTAAAGTCTCTGGGCTTGCAGGAGACAAAATATTTATATGAACAGGTCTTAACTGATGCCTCTTGATGAAACACAACTTGTCTAGACGGAATACTCCTTTGATTTGACAAGTCATGAACATCGTCCTCCCTTGACTCATGCGTTTTAGGAGTGGGCTTATTACAAGCCATAGATAGAGTCTTGGTGTGGGTATCATTTGGTTCATCATACTGTCGATCAAGAGCTTGAGTAACAGCATAATCTATTATTGCCTGCAGTTCTGCTCCAGTTACATTAATTCTGGTAGCATCATTGTTGCCCTTCAAGTGACTGTTAGCTTCATCTAATCCAGCCATGTAGCTTGATTGCTACATAAATTTTAACAATGATTTATTCAGAGATTATTATGGAATCATCATCTTTGACGATTTATCAACCATGGTAATATAAACCATATTGGTTAACTTGTTAGTTATATTTAATTAGTATTTTCCATTTTAATTTATCCTAGTTATAAAACATTAAGGATATTGAAGTGGCGCATAAGGCCTAGTCACAAGGACAATTCTAAATTTTTGTAAGCCATGATTTCAGAGAATCGAGGCATTTAAGGTTTGAATCACGTTCATTACCTTCTCTTGACAGGGAGTTGTAGACTTCAACTGTATTTTGTCTTTTAGGACAATAGGTATAGCCCGTGGGCATTTCCCTTCTGAGGGATGGTTATAATATGATCATCTTCTCAGATGCTATTAGTCGAGATCGTATGGATCCTACCGACCATTATGCTTGGACCTGGTCCAACACTTTCAGACAGGAGGTCACAGACCACCACTGTCGTTGTCTTATCGGACAACAAGTTTAGCCCGTAGGCACTTCATCACTATCGGATGTTTATAACGTGATCATCTTATAGGATGACACAAGCCATGATCTCAAGATCACTAGACTAGATAAGAAAATTTGAAGAATCCAATATAAGGATGACTGCTGTGATTTTATCGAATCACATTTGTCAGGAGTGCTAACACGTTTTTAGGTGTTAACAAGGATTTGAATCCCTTGGGTAGGTTTCACCCTCTTGGCCGCGTAGGCTAGATTTCACCTTTAAGATTCCTTTTAAAAATGCCTACTGGCAGGGAAGGAAGGATATTTATTTATTTATTTATTTATTTTTTTTTTCATTTAGGATTTTATCATAAATCCTAATTTATAATTTAATATTAGCACAAATGGCCTAGTCGCGTAGACAAGTTTTATAAGCCATGATCGTCTGGGATCGAGGCGTTTAGTAGTAGCACAAAAGGCTTAGTCACACGGACAAGTTTAATTTATAAGCCATGATCGTCTGGGATCGAGGCATTTAGTAATAGCACAAAAGGCTTAGTCTCGTGGACAAGTTTAATTTATAAGCCATGATCGTCTGGGATCGAGGCATTTAATAATAGCACAAAAGGCTTAGTCTCGTGGACAAGTTTAATTTATAAGCCATGATCGTCTGGGATCGAGGCATTTAATAATAGCACAAAAGGCTTAGTCTCGTGGACAAGTTTAATTTATAAGCCATGATCGTCTGGGATCGAGGCATTTAATAATAGCACAAAAGGCTTAGTCACACGGACATATATAATTTATATGTTATGATTTCAGAGAATCAAAGTATTTGAGGTTTGAACCTAGTTCATTACCTTTTTCTGACAGGGAGTCATAGACCACCACTGCCTTTTGTCTTATATGAAAATTTGCATGGCCCGTAAGGACTGAAGGATAATTATGTCCTTATAGGGACTAATAAGAAAACGCTTTTTAATAAGAGGAGTTTCTTCTTTATTATTATTTTTGACTGCATTCTCCTCGGGTGTTCGTTTCATTTTAGTCGCGGTACGAAGCTCCGCATCTCAGGACCCCGGGTATGGAGAACTCCTATTACGGCTTCTTCTCTTGGCGACGTATCCAATATATAAAAATAATTGGAAGCAATAAATTTCAGATTAGAGTCGGGAGTAATCCTATGTTAAGTCTAGACTCAAGTATGTGCAATTGTGTCACTGAGATTAAACACAGTAGGATAGTGTTTAATTCACTCAATGTTGGCTCTGATACCAACCTGTCACACCCCGATTTCCACGTGTCTCACCAGTGGGCCCGGTGGGGGATTACCGTGACGATGTTGGCAACAATATAGTCAAACCACACAATTATATAATGCACAGCGGAAGCTTAAAGATAAATATATACTTCAACCTCTGGTTGTAATATCAAATGTATTACAGAAGTCGAATATATCCACAGCGGATCAAAATAATAATAAAATATTGTTCCATCAGATACTGCAATCAAGCTTGCGAGACTTATCACGACGCTAGGGAGCTAATACCAGCCAATTTACGTTTAGGTACCTGCACTTAATCTTTTTGGGGAAAATACGTCAGTTTACACTGGTAAATACATTCAACCGACTCTTTTGAAAAGAGTTGGGAAAATTGATTTGAATGCACAAGGCACAAAATATTTTGACACGTTGATTAAAATGCCCAAAGGCAAAATTAATCTTTTATACTTGGGACAATTTTGTTAATAAAAATCTTGTATCCGATTTACATGGTTGTCCAACATTTAGGGCCGGTGATTATACAATACAAGCCGGACAAGATTAATCGACACACCACAAATATAATCTCACAAGAAGAATACTCTCACGAGTGAGTATACGTTATACATATGCAACAGGAGGTGTTTTGCCTACACCTTGTGCTTACGTCGTGGCCATTCACTTTTTAAAATGAGCCAAGGATATCCAGGACACGGTCATTAACCCCCAATGTTATTTGTTATCAATCAATACAGATTAAAACGGGATTATGCAATTTAATCATCTCCGATTAAAAGGTTTCTACACCCGACCAAGCGGTATATTTAAAATACCGTATCCCAAGCCCGTATAAGGGAAAATAAGTTAAAAGTATTTACCTTTGCAATGTATATTCCTTAATCAATTAAATCACCGATATCTTTTACTGGGGCTCCTTATTCTGGAACGAAGATTTTCAAAATAACCTATTAGAATCCTAACGGGTCTTTATATTAGCCGTAGCCTAGACCGGTTGGGTTCAAAAGATAGATACGGTTTAATCGCGCGGAAAGGCGAAAACCGTGAATGGAATGTGATTCTGACCCAACAAGTCTGGAGACTTGTTTTATATGGGTTTAATATTCACATTCTGGATTTCGGGGTCGAAATGATATGGCTTGACCCGTATCGGCTAATTTATGTAAACTAGTTACATAAGCCGAACCGTGCACGCAATAGGCGTAACGGGTAACCGTGAGAGTCCTACGCTTGCTTCCTAAGTCAATATACCTTAAAGAGGTTGCGGTATCATTAGGATACCTTCCGTGATGCCCGTAACGAGTTTAAGTTAACATTATGCCCCGTAGGGGTTTTTCGGTCATTTTAAAGACTTTTAAAGAGCTTTTCGAGTTCTACAGGAAATCTGAGTTTCCCGAACAGTTTATAAAGTCTAAAATACTTTATTTATTATTTAAAATTAGTAGCAACTGGAATCGGGTCAAAAGACCTTGTAGAACTCATTTTATGGCCAAAAAGGGCGTATTCGGTATTTACCGACCCATAGCCATAACCGTAGGTTATGAGCAGGCTAAAAATAATTAAAAATCTTTAAAATTCCCAAAATATTATTTTACAACAGTGGGTAAAAGTTTTGGTGATAAAATCTTGGCTTAGATAGGTGTTATGCTAATTGCGTCGTTTATTACAAAAGTTTATTTTAATTGCGCTATTTAGCATAACTCTTATTCTAGACCTCGGATTGACGTGAGACTTTAAGGACATGCTTATAATTTAGTGAGCAAGGTTATGGTCCGTTCACGTGTCCGAAATACTCGTTTTATTTTAGAAAGGGCGTTACGGTCAACTTTTAGGCGATTAACGGAAATGCGTAAAAGACTCGGACAAACGATGAACCGGTCACAGAGGGTTATACCATCACGTGACCTGGTCCTAAGAGAGTCCTAAGGCATATCTATACCTCACTAAAACGGGTCAGAACTGAAGTCAATGCAAAAGTCAAACTTTTGCGACATTCGGCTCCGAACCGGGTTAATATAGCAAATGGTCGATTCAAACGAGCGCAAACAAGTTTATTTACTTAATATCATGTTTTATGATCATCAAAACAGGTTCCATAGTATATATATTACAGATTATGCAAGATTCGCCAAAACGACATTCTGTTGACTTTTTGGGTGCACGTTTGACTCGACATTTGACATAGTTAGAGTGGTGATCAGTGGGAACCCTTTTAGAGGTTTATTACCCACATAATTACCAACACATAACCATTCTTGATTCGACAATTCACTGAATCATTTGTGAGTTATCGCTAAGTCGACCGTTAGTTACGACGGATCGACTTTTAAGCTAAAACTAAGTTAAAGCTCAAATGGGAAAGGAGTGGAACACTTACTGAGGTCCTATGCACCAAGTGTGACCACTTGAGAGGAAGTTGGAGCTCCAGAAATGACCAAATGATGCAGATGATGGGGTGTGAACTTATGGTTGCAACTTAGGCTTTATATAGTGGTTTCAAGCACCACAATTGATTGACAACAAAGTCTAGCACACACCACAACTGATCAACACTTGTCCTTAGTGTTAGGGGTCGTTTAGGGGTCATTTGGAGGTGTTTAAATGCAGATCATGGCTCTTGGAAGGCTGAACAGCCAAGTTAAGCATGTTTCTGCATCTGGGCGCCTGACGCGGCCCGCATGGGGGAATCCATGCTTTTGTACGCGGGCCGCCTGAGTTTTAAAAATCAGGCGAGAAAAAGAGGAGGCTCGCGGCCCGCCTCAACTTAACCCAAAACTTCACGCGGGCCGCCTGAGGTTAGAATTTCAGGATTTTTAAATCTTTTTGTAATGATGACAAAATCTGGTAATTAATAACGAAATCTTTCGTAATGATTTACCTGACCTTTCGGGTTTGAAGGGGTAACTTTGCGGTTTGGCCCTCGGTTAATTACAACTAGGGACCTCGTGATATTTACCCGCGTTATTAAGTCCCCGGTTAGTTTATTAATTATTCAGAAAGCCTTAACTTTCATTTTTGACGCTTTTAACCCTTCTCATACGAATTTGAGTATAACTCTCTCGTTTTAAAACGGAACTTCGCGGAATTTTTACAGTATATTCTAGTGAGCGTATAATACTGTTACGAAGCCTTGGGAACGTTAAAGGGTCACTCAGAGGTATAATTAAACATGTTGACACAGTTAACCCCTGTGGCTCGTAATCTCTCACTTTCTTCCGCGTTTCGCTTCCGTACGATTTATGATTTATTCGTTTGAAGGTATAAGCACCGTTTAGGGTTACTATACAGTATATTTACCCTTGTTGACATTTATAACCCTCGAATTTATATATACTTTCAAGGTTTGTCAAAATTAGTCCTTTATTTATTATGGATGCCACGTGTAATCAAATGACACGTGTTAACACGTCATTGGACGAAAAATTTGAGGTGTTACAATGGAGATCTACTTCTGGTACAAGTATACGTTGATGATATTATCTTTGGTTCTACTAATGATGTCTTGTGTAGGAATTTCGAGCGCATTATGCAGGATAAATTCGAGATGAGTGCTATGGGGGAAATGAACTTCTTCTTGGGCCTACAAGTGCAACAAACGGAGTCTGGGATATTCATCCATCAGACTAAACATGTTGGTGACATCTTGAACCGGTTCCAGATGTCTGATGCAATGCCCATTGGTACCCCATTGCCAACAAATCACGGAATTACTCCAGACTTGAAGGGTGAAGCAGTTAGCCCTTCATACTATCGGGCTATGATCGGATCTCTTATGTACCTCACAGCATCAAGGCCAGACATAATGTACCCAACGTGCCTGCTAGCCAGATACCAAGTGAACCCGAAGGCCTCACATCTTGCTGCTGTCAAAAGGATTTTTCGTTATTTGAAGGGTTGCCCTGACACTGGTCTATGGTACCCTAGGGATAATAACTTTGAATTGGTAGCTTTCAGTGATTCTGATTTTGGAGGATGCAAAATCGACGATAAATCCACAACGGCTGGATGCCAGTTTTTAGGAAATCGCCTAGTCACATGGCAGTGCAAGAAGCAAACATGCGTCGCTACATCAACATGCGAAGCTGAATACATTGCTGCCTCAAGTTGTTGCTCCCAAGTTCTTTGGATCCAACAACAATTGCGGGACTACGGTTTTGAATTCCTAACTACACCTATTTACGTTGATAATTCTGCTGCATTACAGATCACTAGAAATCCTGTGCAGCATTCAAAGACCAAACACATCGAAATCGAATATCACTTCATACGTGATTGCTTTGAGAAACGGCTAATCGATGTTGTTAAGGTCCACACCGATGACCAACGTGCCGACCTTTTTACCAAAGCATTTGACAAATCAAGATTTGACTTTTTATTATTGGTAAACGGCATTAAGGTCAAGCCAGAGTAAACCAACATCGGAAAATCATTTTTGTAAATACCTTTGTGTTGTTAAATTTATCTTAGTTTATTGATTTTAGGGGGAGTAAATCCAAAAATCTGAAAATCCAAAAACATCAAAAATTTCAAAAACTCAAAAACAATAGAAAATCAAAAATGAGTTTCCTGGCGAGCAAAAGAGAAAATGATAGTACATCAGTGGTCTATCCAAACCTCTTTAAACCGTAAATGATAAACGATAAGCAGCTCTATATAAGATGTATCGGTAGGCTCACAATCATTTTAAAGTGTGCAGGGTGATATAAATCTTAACCGGCTGAAGACCAGGTGGGAACCATTCATTGGCATATGGTCTTAGTACCGAAATTTCGTTTGATAGATTGCCGAGGTTCTGAGATATTCGGTCTTTATGCTGCTTATCATCTGGGTATCATGGTTGTATCTTTTACCGAAAAATAACGGAGACGCAAGTCTAGATCTTCCATGATACTATACATACGTGTACATAATACATATTGCATTCGACCTCAATAAGTGATCAACAATCACATGTCTATATCAAATAAGTGATAAAATATCACAATTATCCGGGAGTCAAGTTCGTCTCTCTGCTGTACGAAAGTACTGACCTGTTCACGGACTTGCTCCTGTGCCCTCATGCATATGAAAATCAAGTTCCTCATCAATAAGTGATTCTATCACATAGGGCTTGTTTTCAAATCAAAATAAGTGAGAATCTCACATCATATACGGTCAAACAGATGATAATCGGTATACTCACCCGTAAGATGAACCCTCGTGCATACCTTGATACGGGAATGTGTCGTGATGTGGATGAACACCGGTCGGTAAGTATAAATCATACCTTAATGTATCTCCTAAACATGATTACATCTGATAAGTGGAGCTTAAGTGGACAACAATACCGATAATTGTTATAGGATGCCTATCTTAATGTTAACTAACTGAACAACAAGAGTGTTTTAGCATGACCGTACGCTGATATGATTCTCTTACCCTCGAAACTCGCAAAAAGAATGTCTGTATATATTTATTTACTGCTTTCAGTCTTTACATTTGAAAAATTCAAAATACCAAAAAGATTTTATTTCTACTTTATTTTCGATCGTACGATGTTGGAACTCGAGTCTTCGTTGCCTGAAACCTGAACGAAAACCGAATTGACTAAATCTTCATAAACGGTCGAAATTTGCAAGGTTTTGAAAGTTAAAGACTAAAATTGACAAATTTGTAAAACTTTCAAACTGTCGGACGGTGTTTGATTGTGACATGGTCATCCGTGTGTCATTGGTTTATGTTAACTATATTCCAAGCAGTTGTTCTCATTACGCGTTTAGCTTTCTTGCATGGCAGATTCTAAAAGCAAGGAGAACATGGTCGATGACAAAGCTTTGGAATGAAGACACGACGAGAAGGAACTCAAAAGATGAAGATGATCGAGTTGCCGCTGGCCATCATCAACACCACAAGGATCCCACTTCATAAAGATAAAGTATTTCACGAGCATAACTCAAGGGGGAGCTTATGTTAAGGGGGAGTTTGTCAACACACTTCCTACATGATACGGGTAGTTTGTTGATACACTCTCTGATTTCAATACGTGAAGACCTTGAAGATCCTCCGACATTAAAGACTTGAAAGGACATCAAAGTCTTGAAGACTCAAAGATCAAAGATGATCAACATCGAGACGAATCTACAACCATAGAAGATCAAGACAAAGCTACAGCCAAGGGGGAGTTTGTTGGTGCACTTGTGTCTGTACTTTGTCTGTATTCGGTCACGATGTAAACGATGTCCTTGTCAGTCCTGTAAGTTGACCAAGTCAACCGTCCTCCTGGTTTGACTTGGCCAAACAGTTAGAAAATGGTTGTCTAATGTTCTGTGTCGAAGGTTGGACAATCGAAGGATAGCTTCCATCCTTCGATGACCTCGAAAGATAGGCCACGAAGGATACTGTTGGACTTCGAAGGATATGCAATCCTTCGAAGTATATGTGGATCCTTCGATGGCTTAGTGATCGACAGATGATCTTTCGGTCAATCTGCATGATCCTTCGACCAGATCTGTTGGGCTGGGTATATATATACCCATGCAGTGTGTTAGACAGAACAGAGATGCACATAGAGAGATAGAGAGTTGAGAGCATTCTGTCCGAAACACACACACACACTAGAGAGTTTGCAAAACTGATTTGTGAACATTGTGCTTGTAACCGGAACCTTTCATTCGCATTAATACAAGTGGTGTTAATCGGTGAACCTTTGTGTGTTTGTGTTTATACTTGCTTCATCCCGTTTTGCTTGCTAGCTTGGATTCCGCACTCGCTAGTGGGTTAGTATAACAAGGTTTAGGTTCGTCATCCTCCGAGAGGGACCTACATGATTGTCTGTGGGGCCCGGGATGGATGGAGACGGGCGGTGTTACAAGCTTTATCGAGCTTAGCATGGGCAAGTCTCACAAGGAGAAAGAAATTCGCCATTAAAATAAGATATGAGAAAGAAATTCGCCATTAAAATAAGATATGTTACTGTGACTTGTATTTGGTAATTGGTAAGATTAATTCATAACTAAATCAACATGCTACTACTCCTTTCGGTTTCTGTTTACAGTGCATCTTTCTTAATGATTTTTTTTTTTTAACTTGGAACTTATGCTACAAGCTTTGAAAATTCACAACGAATTATGAAACATAGCTAATCAACTTCTCAAAGTGAAGGAGAAATCTCCGAACTCGATATATATGTACATTATACATAACGACTGATATAGTCAACCCGATATATATGTACACTATTATCTTGTTTCCTATTTTATCCCCTAGGCATCTTGTATCTATTCTTGGTTTTTGTAAATTGTAACCTCATAATCAATCAATATATACGGAAGAATTAAGCCTTGCACATTTGATTTTCTCACCTTAAACATAAAAGTTTCAAAAAATAATAAATAATACTCGTTTATGACTAAATTTTTTTTAAGAGCATTCATATCCATGGCATCACATTCTGTGTGTGGTGTTTTTAAAATATAAAGAGTATAAAAGTGGTTGTGGGTGGAGAAGAGAGAAAATGTTAATGTTCATCTGTATATTGGAGGGACACTGTTCACCTCCTATAATTTTTTAATATATTTTGAAAATGTAATGATAAAGGTATAAAAAAATATTATTTAATTGAAAAGGGAGAGAAAATATAGTGTTTTTTAGGGTAGTTTAGGGTGAAAATATGGTGAGATAAATGTGAATCCTCTAATGTATAACCAGTGAGAAAAAAGCCGCATGACAAGATGGGGGTGTTGAAACATATAAGCTTCAACTTTGACAACATATATACTGGTATTCGTCCCTTGAAAGAAACTCAAGTCAAAACAATGATAAAAAAAAGCATGTTGAAATGGAAAGTCTATGAATTTTATAAAACATCATATTAATGAAAACTTTGGAGCAACTTAATTTAAAGGCTTGTTCGATCATGCTTTCATAACTTGTATGTTACGACGAAAACTGGGTTTTGAAGGTATTTATATCGAAACGTAGAGTTTATGGCTCGGGCCATTGTGTGAAGAATAGGTCGTGAATCCCACCCACGACACACCATATGATCTAGTTTAGTGGAGTTTATGGCTTGGATCGATGTTGAAACTTATGTGAAGTTATTATCACTTTGTAATTATTAGGAATTTACAATAGGGTGGCAGGTAAACTTATGTGAGCTTATACATACGTTCATACTCATACCTAGAGATGAACACCAAACTGTTTAATAACTCGGCCTAAGCTGAAACCGCTTTGGAACCGATGTAGTTTGTTATACAAACCATAGGTTTAGGACCGATTTCCATTCTCCACGCAAAAAACCGAACCAAACAGGGTTTTGGCCAAAACGGTTTGCAATCGGTAAGAAAAACTAGTCTATTTTTTAATAGATGTTATTTAATTGATTTTTTAACTTTAAAAAAACTGGTTATTTTTATCCTTAAATAGTTCAATAATTATAAAAAATACTAAAAGTCTTGTTTTATCTAATCATGGCGGAACCGAACTCAAATCGAACCAAAACCGATTTGGCCAAGAGCTAACAAAAAAATGGTTTGAAACCGGTTTCGGTTCCTAAAAATTAACCGGTTTATCTCTACTCATACCTCTATAATAACTATATTATAATAGTAGGCCTTAATTAGTGAGCTTAGCATGGGCCTAACTCTTTTGAGATTGCGTAATTTGCGCTCGATTTGGCACAAAAATACATGAAGAGCTTTAACAACAAATAATAAACGCCTAAAAATACATGAAGAGCTTTAACAACAAATAATAAACGCTGATGAAGTATTTTTATTATTTTGTTTAATTAAAAACTTCTTTTTTTTTTGTTGTAAGTTGGTGAAGCCCCAAAAAACTAACCTAGGACCTTTGGCGACTTCTGGTGAAGCCCAAAAAAAATTTCGAGCCTCTATCTCTTATTAAATGTTCATATCTCCTATTAAATGGTTCTTATTTTGAATAATTAAATTAAACAATATTTTTTGGTAAAATATAAGTCTTCTTACTTTAATATAGGCAAATTGAAAATTAATAATCTCACATTTGTAACTTTGGCTGATAATAATCTCACATTTCTTTTAAGTTTTTTGTTTGTTTTCTTTCTTTCTTTCTTTTGGGGATTTGTTTGTATTTTTCCAGACTCTTGCGGGGCTCTTTATATTTATATATAAAGTGTGTTTGCCGTTCAAAAAAAATTACAAGTTAGTTATTAGCTGATAATAATCTGAACTCATCGGTTATTACCATTAAATTAACGCAACGTCGTTACATATACGGGTGATATGGCTGCCAGCTATTAAATGACATGGCTAAACATACTCTCTCATATTCTATCTGTACTCTTGCTCTATATCCAGCACCACCACCCTCACACCACCACCGCACCACCCCCACACTACCACCGCACCACGCCACCACCCCGACCCAAAAGACTGTTGCTTCCATCACCATTTCCTTGTGCATCTACATCTTCAAGAGGAATATTAGGAACACAATCAACCACAACAAGACGTATGCCGCACATGCCCATTCATAACTACAAAATGGAGAGCAAGTATCCCACTTTGATAGTCGACTCATCTCACAACCTAAAAAAACAACAGCAAAGTGAAGAGTCGAATTTAATCCACCAAAAATGGAGTATTTCGCAAGGCCGATGGCTGCAATCAAGCAACAAATTCGCCTCAACGAAGTCTCCATCTCTCGCAGCCGACACCAATCGTTTGCAAGAGAGGCTGAGCATTCAAAAGCGTTTCCCTTTTTTACCGATTTTTGTGAAGAATTGTAGATCTGAAATCAGATGGTGATATATATGTGAAATGTGTGCAATTGGAAATTATCGGCCAATAACTGACTTGAGATTATTATCTGCCGAAGTTACAAAGGTGGGATTATTAATTTCCAATTTGCCTTTAATATATTATTAAAACTAGTCTTAAGCTCCCTGCGTTGCTAGTCAGGGGCGTAAAATTGTGCTAACCGAATGACGAATAAAACCGGGAAAAAACATAAAACATAAACACCAATTTCTTACACCAAGTGACTCACACGATGTAAAACGTAGACAAAGTCTACTAATGATGGGGTCTTCGACTGTGAAATAGACTGAGTAAAGTACATAGGTACAAATGAAAATTCACTAAACGACAAACGAGTAAAGTACAAGAGGTGTAATGTATATTGGTGAAAGAAAAAGAAAATATACCGAGTAAAAACATGAGTGTAAATGAAAATTACTAAATGACAAAGAGGTAACGTACATAGGTTGGGAATGAAAATTCGCTAAATGACAACCGAGTAAAGTTTTGAAAGATGAAACAAACTACAAGACAAAATAGCTACTATTCGTCCATATGGACATGGACCGAGTAAAGTACACAAGTGCAAAAGAAAATTCACTAAATGACAAAGGAGTAAAATACATGAGGTGTAATGTGCCACACCCCAACCGATGACGGAAACATCGAAGTGAGACGAAAAGGAAATTGTTCGAGACTTCATAACACTATTTTGCAACAATAATTAAATAAAACTGATTTCATATTATTGATACAAATTGTCAAGTTACATCATACGGAATCAAATACAATATTGTTTCAAATACAAAACAAGACAAGGTACAGTACAACATAATTCAAAATTGACACAACAACATAGTCTAACGAATTCTAAGTGTGTATCTAAAGCATCCTCGCTAAGCCCATTTTAATATCATCATCATCCTGCAAACATGTTTAAAATACATGGTTCAATACAAAAGTATTGGCGAGTATACAAGTTTAATACATAGCATAAGTATAAAAGATTTAAAGAACCAACATGGCAAACTTAGTTATCAAGATTAACGTATAAACTGGCATGTGAATGTTCAAGTCAATCTTCTGATTACCGCATAAATGAATTTAACATGACCACAAGACTACGAGCGGTGCGTTACTCCTATAGCGCTATACTGTTAAAGAGAGGCTCGTACGAAGTTAATGACAAGTTTAACACACAAAAGAATCATCCAGAATAACGATTCAAGTTTAACGTATGTATGCATGTATTTGATTGTTTGTAAATTTGAATAAAGTCTAAGTGTAACTGTGTAGGTTTAATAGTAAACATATTGCACCCGAAGTGTAAAATGGAAAGAGGGTGTTCGAGTAAACTCACGGTTTTGCCAAGTCTTCTTAGTTACTCCTGCGAGCGTAGTGTGGTTGACGTAGTACATAAACGCCAAGATTATTCTACCCTGCGAGCAAAGAGTCGTTGGTATAGTACAGGAACGCCAAGGTTACCCTACAGGGGCAAATGAAGGTGTGAGTTGTTGGAGATTGAACGGTGGGTTACGATACAGAATTAAAGTACATAGTATAGTACGAATGTATAAGTAAACAAAAAGTATATTCTATCCGAGCCCTTGTCACGACACTGAGTTTCTATGATTTTACGGGTCCTAGTTTGCCCGACAGAATTAGTAACAAGGAACGCAAAAACAGAATAACAAGAAAACCGAAACACAAACTATTCAGACGAAAGAACAATTGGCACGACAGGCCTTTCGCGCGTGTGGGGCCACCCTTTCGCGCGAGAGGGACTGTTTGGTGAACTGACTCTCGTTTGAACGTTTTAACTATCAATTAGTTATGTTCGTGAGTTCAGTTAAGTTATTTTGTTATAGTTTAGTATAATATTAGTCCAGAATGTTCATAGAATTCATAGAAGTCATGCATGGAGGTAATAACCTCATTATAGTTCACCAAAGCACAAATTAGTTAACTTAGTTAACTAACCAGTTGGTCGTGAATACGGAAATGAAAATAACAGAATGTAAATAATAGCCAAACAACCGAACAAAGACAACATACATATATGTGTGTGTGTGAGAGAGAGAGAGAGAATCATCCTGTGTAGCGCCGTAATAATTTTCGTAAGGGGACAAAGTTGGAGGGGTATAGCGCCCGAAGGGGCGGTGTTTGGTGGCGCTATACGGCATGATGGAGGCATTTGGCGTTATATAACCTTCCCTAGGGAAGGACTAAGTAATTTATGGTGGGATATGATAAAAACGATTTCATAAGTAAAACTGGGATATGATAAAAACAGTTTTATAAGTAAAACAATACATATGTTCACACTTCACATGTTGTTTCAATCAATCTACTAAAACGATTTCATATATTAAATCAATCCATAATTACCAATCCATCTTTGATTACTCAGTTTTGAATGGTTATCTTTTCTAAACTCGGATTTTCCTAAACATTTGTCTACATTTGTATTTTAGTTTTAATCATGTCTCTTTTAAAGGTTAAGCCTTTACATTTTACATAGATTACATATGGGTAGAAAACTCGTTATAAAGAGGTATTCTATCCGTGAATTAGTATCCAATATCTTACTTTTGTTATACTATATACAAAATAATAATAATAGGCACACTTGTCTGTTACTATGTAGTCTATTATTATTATTATTATTATTATTATTATTATTATTATTATTATTATTATTATTATTATTATTATTATTATTATTATTATAGATTTAAAACAAAAGCTGGTGCATCCGTCACAAAACCACAAGTTTACAAAAATGACAAACTAGTATCTAAACTTTGATTGGCTACTTGTTGTCTGTTAAAATTGACTTTACTCCAAACATCATTGGTTTTAAGTTGCCAAAACGTCACCTTTCATCATACGTAGAATAATTTCTTTGAAGAGATCCTCGGTTACCCAAGCGTATCCGTTATCACCCCACTCCAACCCCTATGAGTTCTTGATCTCTATGTTATAATCCAAAAGCCCAGGATTATCAGCCTTTGTATACAATCCGGTTATTAACACCACATGGTTAGGTACTATAGCTCCAGGGCCATTGATATCTATATTTGTGAAGACGTCATAAACGACGTTGTAGTCACCCCAACGATATGGATTATCAATAGTTTTTTATGAAGCTATTGCATTTTCTCTCAAAGAACCCATTGGGCGGCATAATCCAATCATTAGATAGCGACGTCCTTTTGAACCAATTTTTTTTCTTAATTCATATATAATATTTTAAAGTCCGCTAGCTCCGTGTAAACATTCAACCTTGTATCTTTAATGGTGTTGGTATACAACAGTTGGGACATCCTCATATAAAGGTTCGTCATCACTACGTTCATAAAGCCCTTCTCCCATTTTGTGATTACAGAGTTCAGTTGCATAGTACTAATTCCGTTTGGGGCCATTTTACTTAATAAACCCCTTAGGGATAGTTTTAGGTTGTGATTGGCGGGATCTATACGATGTAGCATCGTCAACATGTGTGTGCCGAAAATGGCCATACATGAGTTTTTTTTTTGGTTTCCATCCATACTTCGGGATATAAATTCCTAAATGTATAATGATAGCCTTTTTCGCGTGCATCCAGTCTGAAAAAAGGGAAAGATAAATAGTTATATATATGTATATATATAGGGTTAGGTTAACGTACAATATCCCTTATCGAACAATATGTACGCGCTCATCTCAGCCGTCAGATCTTCATCCCACATTGAAATCGCATGTTAGTTTTTTGTAACAATTTCGCATGTTGGTTTTTTAACACGCGATTTCATCAAAAGTACCACATGCGAAATTGTTACAAAAAAATCAACATGCGATTTCATCTTATTATCACATGCGAAATTGTTACAAAAACCAACATGCGATTTCATCAAAATTATCACATGCGATTTCATCCATGCTATTTTATAACATGCGATTTCACATCGCGTACGTAGCGTACGTTAAGGGATATTGTACAGTACACTTTCTCTCTCTTTCTCTACATATATATATATATATATATATAGGATAGAGATCCGTTAGGAACCACCCTTTATTGAGAGAACCGCGAGAACCAATGTGAACACATGGCAAACTTGTAATTAATTGACAATCAATAAAAAACACGCGCTCCCTTCCCCTGTTCACTGCGTCCATCGTCTTTGAAGATTTAGGGTTTCCAATCTAGGGTTTCGCTGGAGATTTTGCTTAATCGATGACGACAAACTACGGCGGTGAGTTTCACGGCGGCGATCTTACGGGGGATTCGATTGGGATACTGATTACAACGTTTGGATTCAGATTTCGGTCAAAAATGGCTTCGTCTGACTCTTCTCGTGTTGGATTTGAACCTACGGCATCTGATGATCATCATATAACATCTTCTGCATATAATCCACATCTCGATTCTGGTATTTGCGGCCCGTCTGATACCAATGTCAACCCTATTTCTGCTGTTGGCCTGTCTGATATCAATACCTTACCTGCTGCAAACCCAGTTACCTTACCTGTTGCAAACCCAGTTGCAAGTCGACACACCCTTCATGGGTTTGAAATACAAACGCTGGATTCAATGTTTACTTCATCAGGCAATGTAGGCTCTGATACTGCTAATTTACTCGATCAATCGTTATCAGTTGACACCACGTCTACTGGTAACACCACATCTACCGGTACATCACCTACAAGCACAGAACATCAAAACTTGCAATTCATTCGGTTTGAAACTAAAGGTATTTTATGTTAATTTTATGAAAAATATGACTTGTTCAATTATATACTTATTTGTATTATGTTCACACCTGTTTTATATTGTTCACAACTCTTTTATATCGTACATTATGATTATTCGATATTTCATGCACATGTGCATTGTATTAACTGCACATTTACAATTGTTTTGTGATGTACATTATGAATACTCAATGTTATATGCACACGTTCATTGTGTTAATTGCCTTATATTACAAATTATGCATCATAACTCAAATTACGTCGCAATGCAAATTTATGCAACTGTGCATTATGATTGTAACAAAAAAAATAACTTTTTTTGTACATTAACTGCCAATGCACATGTGCATATTAACTACAATCATACTATTCGTCTGTGTAACATTATGTCACTTTTTTTAATTTATTAATCATTTCTCCCTGTTTTTTAATTTATTAAATATATCTTACAGGAACAATTACAACTGCCATACATGCTACACCTAACGGCACCCCGTATTGGATACCCCAAGTTGACGCTAGATACCTTCCTGTTGTACCCAGTACATTTACTCACTGGGAAGATATTTTCATGATGTACAACACGAATGATATACAGTCTGGGTTTTCTACACGTATTGGCACGTCAAAGAACAAAAAATATCATGACAATCCTTACATGAAAATATGCACTCATAGATATATATTATGTTCTAGAGAAGGTCAACCACAGGTCCTAGAAACTGACCCCAATGCTCCATCCAAAAATGCTCCAACCATATATGATAAATCCAAGAAACAACGCAGGCGAAGCCGATTCACAGTCTCCGGGTGTCGTGCGCGTATCAAAGTGAGATATGATCGTACTACCGAACAATACACAATATATGGTTTCATCGCCGCGCACAACCATTGCATGATTAGTAGCGATCATGCCAACATGTTAAAACAAAACAGAAAACTTGGATTTGAGGAGCAACAGTTCATCCACAAAGTTAGTCTTAACAAAATCGGCCCAACTGTTGCACATAACATTCAAGCATCACTTAAAGGTGGACCTCAAAATGTTCGTGGCACAACAGAAGATTTCAAAAATTGCTCTCGAGACATACGTGCATTCATCGGTAAACGCGATGCTGATATCCTCTTACATACAATGAGGTCTCGAGTTACCAATCTTAATGATTTCTATTTTGATTGTGTCATAGTTGACAATGAGTTGCAATCTTTCTTTTGGGCTGATTTCGTATCACTGCGAAACTACGAGGCTTTTGGTGATGTGTGTGCATTCGACGCTACATATGACACCAACAAGTAAGATGCCATACTTTTTCATATGTTTTATTTATTAATAATTTTTTAATATCATATGTTTTATTTACAGATATAAAATGATTTTTGTGCCATTCACCGGAGTTGATCATCACAAAAAATGTGTTATCTTTGGCGTCGGCATGTTATATGACGAGACTATAGAGTCGTATACATGGCTACTAAACACCTTTCTGGCTGCACATAAGAAACAACCAATTTTTGTTCTCACTGACCAAGACGCGTCAATGAAACAAGCTGTATCAACTGTTTTCACAACCTCTATCCATCGTTTGTGCATGTGGCACATAATGAGAAAAGTTCCGTCCAAGGTAAACACTATATTTTTTAATATTAACATGCTTCCAAATAAACCGTATAATGTGATTAAATAATCCAACTTTTTATTATTCATGTTTCCTCATCTACAGATTTCAAACGACATCCTTGATAATACCACACTTCGTTCGTCAATACATAAGCTTGTGTGGAATCTATTCATCACGCCACAAACATTCGAAGAACGATGGCATGTGTTAATGGATGAATATCACCTAGACAATCATCCGTGGCTTTGTGAGATGTTTGCTATACGTCATGAGTGGGTCCCTTGTTATTTTAGAGAGATACCGATGTGTTGCTTGATGAAGACTACGTCAAGATGCGAGAGCTCAAATGCGCGTTTTAAAGTCAACTCGTCAGAAACTAACACACTGGTCCAATTTTTAATGTGTTTTGAAACTAGTATCGATGCTCAACGGCACACACAACGAGATCTCGAATTTAAAAGCGACATGTCGACCCCTCGCTTATCTACCGGTCTTCGCATAGAGGCACACGCGTCCGAAACATATACATGGTCCATGTTTCTTGAAGTTCGAAAAGAAATATACATGGGAATGTTCCATTGCATGCCGATTGAACATTCTGGGACGACGGACGTAAAAAATTACACTGTTCGTCACTGTAAATCAAACATGTCTTATGTCAACGAATTCGAGGTATGTCCTTACCCCAATATACCATTGCTACATATTAATATTAGTATATATATTATAACTTAGTATATCTATTATAACTTATAACTCTCTAATGTCTATTTGATTATTTTTTTTATGCACATGTGCATATATCAAATTTTGTCATGTTATATCTATTATAACCATCTGTTTGATTAACTTGTCTTATGTTACATCCATTATAACTGTCTATTTGACTAATTTTTTTGTTATGCACATGTGCATGTATCAAATTTTATCTTATGTCATTCACATATTCATATATCAAACAATGTATTTTTTGAGTCAGTGTATTTGAATGTATTTGAATCGATTGTTTTAATATACATTGAACTTATTCAATTGTTTATTTTATTAAAATTATAAATTTTTCACTTGCTCCTATTACCTTTCGTGTATTTATTCTATTTATCATATATGTTTGCACATGTGCAGGTGTCGCTCAATGTACCTGAACAAACAGTAAGCTGTACGTGTCTTGGGTTCACTCGTATTGGATACATATGTCGACATGTATTTTGTATATTCCGTTACCACCAAATTGAACGGATACCGTCCCACTACATCATTACACGTTGGAAACGAGACGCACTCCCGTCAGCTGTTCATAGCGTATCTAACATATACTCATCTAACAACAGTGAGTTTGCTGTCATCCATAACGAAATAATGGATTTAGTCACTCAATGCACGAACCGACTCAGACGCAATCCTGATCAGCTACGTTCATTGTCTTCTGAGATCAAACGCATCAGAAACCGCGTATTTGAATCGTTCCCGTGTTAGCCTCAGCCTTGTTCCGTTCAAAAAACTGCAAACATCAGTGACATCTTAAACATACCTTCAAATCTAAGCACAAGTGTCCATCCTCCGCAAGGTATTAGAAACAATGGTTGTGGGACCAAAAAACAATGGATCGGTCCCGGTGGTCAAAATATTAAAGATAAACGGAAGAAGGCCGGTAAACGACAAAAAGCCGTCCGCTTATGCAACAAATGCAACAAGTACGTGTTTGACCACGATTCTCGCAACTGCGAGAAAATCAAAGCTGCCAAACTTGCTGCACAAGCACCTAAACGTGCCGCTGCTATTGCCGCTGGACTACCCGCCTCGTCTTCGTCTGATTCCGATTCCGACGGTACTCGTGTTGATCTCGACGACACCGACGATGACACCAATGATGATATCGATGATTATGATTCTCCTGACTACGATGCATCTGAACACCCTGTCTCCATGCAAAAACCCCCCGTAGTACCCGATCGGACAAATGTTAGGCGTGAACCTGAACAGTCTTTTGAACATGATCAAAGCCTTAGGCGTTCAACTAGACGTCGCAAACCATCCAACATAGCTCGTGATTCTTGATTATAGATCGTGATTCTTGAATTAACGTATTATGTATTACAACTTATGGTTACCAGACTTATCTAATTATGAATACCAATGTCTATTTTTGCTTGTTTTTTTTACTAGTACCCATTTGACTTACAGTGTTGATATTAGTGTTGATATTGATTCTTACCTTGTCATATGCACATGTGCATATGTATTTACAAGTTCTATATACCGTTTTTTAACTACTTGTTTATATATATAATATTGTTTAACATTGTACATTTTACTAATAAAAATTTTAAAAAAATTGTTAAATATACACAAATGTAACAAAGTATACAAAATTAAACTTTGACCCGTGTGTTTTATCACTTTTACGCACCTACTGTATGCACATGTGCATACAGGTCATTTATTTTATTAATCAACATTTATTTTATTAATCGATGTAACATTACACATTTTAACAAACATATAAATGTTTAACTAATAACATGCATTTATACCACTTTATGCACATGTGCATATGGGTTATTCAACCATATCACTGCACACGTGCATATCAAATCGACCATAACATAATCCAACTATCGACTAATTTATTATCAACTAATAACTTATTAACTATCAACTAAGTAACAACTGATGTAAACCAAACATAGAACGTGAAGTATTAGAACATAAACCGTCTAGCCATGCACATATGCATGTCAAATCAACCAGTACACACAGCAATTGTCAACTAAGAAGTTAACTAAGTACCTACTGATATCAACCCGCACCACAACAACAATTACCCACGTCTAACCAACCAATCGCGTAAAATGTATAACCAAACAACCAACAACAACCAACATGAAATGTGAAATAAGTTGTAACCTACACACACGGCCTATTTCTGATCCGTTTTCCATTTGCTAAGCATCCTCCAACATTGTTCTTGTTTCGACGCCTCTTCGTTTAACAGCTTCAACACCCTTTCATCTCTCATTCCATTTATCATCTCCTTTGCTGTCTCCATAACGGTTCCTTTGTATACGTTTACGTCTGACAGCAGCAGCTTTGTCGCAATTTTCATTCTCAAAATTTTCAGCTGCATCTTCTGAACGGCTTTATTGGTACTAAAACCACATTCAAAGCTAACGTCACTGCCTTTATACGCTTCCATGTGTCGCATTGTGAACACACCGCAGTCAATAAAATTGTCAGTTGTTTCCCATCCCAGCCTCTTTCTTGTCACACTTGCGTTCACCATGCGTGATGCCGCTGGGTGTCCGACATGCTTCAAATACTCAACAACGTAATGTTTCTGCAATGCATAAATATATTGTCATAAATCAATATAATTATTCACAAGTATAACACTAAATATAAAATACATACTTACCACTTTAGAAGGCGATTCTAAACTTCTAAAACTTGTTCCTTTCCCTGATGTCATCTTGTAGTACGCGAAGCTTTCATGCATGTTATCAACCACTTCAACCGTTGCGTTATCCAAGGCAAAACAAATTATGTAGAAGTGTTTTTTTTTTCAATCATTGGTACAATTATAATGTTGAAATCTCTCAACTTCAGCAGCTCGTTGTCACACTCAACTACCTCTTTCAGGTGTGATGTTATTGTTGCAGACGCCCTTTTTTCTGTTTGTTTCGCCTTTAGCATAAACTCTGGCTGCACATATTACATCAATACACGTCATGCACAAAAAAATATTTAACGTATTCACAATTGTTTTTAATCATAATTTATGACACACTTACGATTGTTGTGGTATAGCACCATAACCTCCTTTTTCCTGAGGGTTTTTCTTTCTTTTCCGTATAGTTCAACAGTGCAGCCTAGCAATCTATTACGTTCTGAGAGACCCACTTTCCTTCTTCAAGTGTGTTTATCCAAAACGATCTGGTCGACAATCCATGTTGAGTTTCAAATATATAGTTGTTGCATACGTCACATACGTTTCATTAGTTTTTTTTTTATGCACATGTGCATCAAACATATTACATGCATTCTGATCAATATTTTATAATAATATAATTAATATGACATATGGTGTCCATATGTCATAATGCACAATTATATATGCACACGTGCATCAACCAAAAATAATAATATAAATCTTAACAATGATAACATTAATATTACAAGTAATAGCAGTCGTAATGCATATGTAACTTACTTGAATGTCCACTTCACCTCCGTCAACTCATCTTGGACGTCTATCTCCTCGTCATCGTAATGCATATGTAACTTACTTGAATGTCCACTTCACCTCCGTCAACTCATCTTGGACGTCTATCTCCTCGTCATCATTCTTTTTATCGCCTTTTTTTATTACTTTCTCCCCTATAACACAAGTTTGTACCTCAATTTGTCATAACGTCAATAGAAATCATGTAAAAAAACCACAACGTTCGTAATTATACTTACCATCGTTTATCGTCCATAACCGTCAACAAGTATTGCCATATCAGTTTCTCATCGTCGTTCAGCGGTTCATTCATTTCAATAGCATTCCCATGCACACTTGATTCGGCTTCTAGACTTGGCGAGCTTTGTGAACTTTGTGATAACAACATGAAACTTGGTATCGAAAAATCCACTTCCTTTTCATCATGCGGTTTTCCCTCCCCTTGTTCGTCAACGACACCTCTGTCCGCATCCGTCAATGTTTCTGCCAGCTTACCCGCCCCTTCCATCGATCCTTTCACTCCTTCCACATGACCCGTCATGGTGTACTCTTTGTCTTTTTTGTTACCATCAGCTGTACCTGTAACAGTTATCAGTTTTGACATCTTATGTTCGCCGCTAAACGCTTTGTCATACTGCCTAACAAGCTTTATGACATTCTCGTTGTTTGGATATTTTAAACATGCTTCATCCAACTTTTTATCTAACGATGCTTTCGTCCTCAATGTCTCGTCCGTCAACTGTTTGATTAATCCAATATGTTCCTGAATACGAGCACGTGTAAATGTAATAAAACTAATATGTACAATCTAATTGTTATTTGTTATATTCATTACATGTTACGAATTATTTATATTCATTATGCACACGTGCATTATATAAAACTAGTGCAATTACTAACTTTAATGACACCACCAAACCATTGTGCACATGTGCATTTTTTTATGTGCATCAACTTTATTTTAACTATTATTTATTACGTAATATTTGTATCCACCTTTTTTTATTATACTAATGCATATGTGCATTTTTTTCATAAATATCATTATTCATTATAACCAATTATGCACATGTGCATTCTCAAATTATCATAACTATTATACATACCTCAAATGACTCTGGTTGAATTTTGCCGTTATCATCCGACTTGACAGAACCCTCATCAGCTACTCCCCTATCTATGTCTTTGACATGGACACCAACCCCTTTAACATCTGTCACATGTGCCCCTGATCCGTCCCCTTTTAATGAAACATTGCCTGAAAGTATATCCTCCATATATCCTTCTCGTAACAATCCTTTCCCAAACCCCCCATTTTTTATCTTGTATTTTTCCCTAATACTCAACATGTCCTTTGTCCAAAACGACGACGGACTTGTTGTGCGAACTGAATTTATATGTCCGCATATGGTTTGGTCCACGTATATCAACTGCACATGTGCATTATCACCATACATTACAACATTATATAAACAAAATAATAATAATACGTTATACAATTTACAAACATGACAGTTAACTTACCACCATAATGGTGAGCGCGCCATTGAAATATATGGACTTGCTGTCTCGCTGCCAACCGTCCTTGCTGTTCTTGATTGTGTCACATATAAATTTGCACCAGTTCACGTTTTCCAAGGCGATGTTTTCGTTTAAACACTCGAGAAAATCGGTTTAAACACTCGAGAAAATCTGTTTTACACGTCCCATCTTTCTTTGTCTCTACCATTGTGTTCATAAACAACGCTAAAAAATCGTATTTGAAAAATACCCCGTCGTCATCTTGATTACATACTATTCTTTCAACTATCCTACTTGGTGTCATTGGACACCCTTTGTACAAATGGGTCCACATGGCATATGTCCCACGACTTTCATCTTTGTCGTCTGCTTCTTCTTCGTTTATATCGATTGCTTCTTTCTGCGTGTTTTCCCTTTCTTTTTTTCCCTTTCTTTGTCCCTTTAACTATGTTCACTTGTTCTTCATCGTCGTGCTTTTTGGTTTCCTTATTCTTTTCACTTTTCTTTGTTTTGTCCTTACTTCTCCCTTTTTTGCTCTCTTTTCTTTGATAATTCAACACAACCCCACCGTTTCTTAATCCTAACAACCCGCTTACTACATTTTCGTTGACCTCTATATTACCTACACTCAGCTTAATCACCATGTCTCTTTGGTTAAACTTATCTACTACAAAATGTGCCAGTCTTCCTGGTATGCTGTCTGTTTTGATCTTTAGTATACTCCCGAACCCCATGTTTTGTACTGTCTGCTTCTGTTTGTTTGACATTGCGTTTATCCCCCTTAGAAGTTGATGCGGTGATAAACGTGTACGTATGGAACGCCATTTAACTGCCCGAAAAGATCTTTGAATCACTGGCTTTTTTTCCGTTATGTCTCCTGTCTTATTCGTTGTTATAACTGCTCTGTTCTTCGTTTCTGTTTAATAATGCATTGTAGTTTTCTGTTTAGTTTCTGTTTTATAATGCATTACGTTTTCTTTTTAATAAATCATTACGATGCACATGTGCAGACAATTAAAAACAAAATAATTATAAAACCCACATTTGTGCACCAATAAATCACAAATGCATTTCAAAGAATCACAAATGCATTTTAAAAAGCACATATGCATTTTAAATTACATCAATAAATCACATATGCATTTTAAATAATCGCATATGCATTTTAAATTATGGTTAATTATTTTAATAACACATACCATCAACATCTTCCATATCCACCTCGTACGTGCTTCCGTCGTTTCCCGCTGGCGTGCTTTTTGATTTTACGGACCTTGTATTCCTAGTACGAGCTCCTTCATTCCTGGTATGGACTCCTTCAACACCTTTATCTCCTTCGACGTCTTCAGTTGTTTCGTTATGTTTTCGTTTACTTTTCCTTGTACTGACATCCTCAGATTTCGTTATGTTCTTCCTTTTCAATATGCCTACAGTTCAATTTGTAACGGTTAAACAATAAAAAAATACTTTTTAAAAACATTCATGCACATGTGCATGTACCCATACTCTAAAATAACAATACAAAAAAAAACTATATAATTAACAAACTATAACCTTTTGGCTTATCGTTCTTGTATTCATCTTCAGCCGCGTCAGGCATCCTTGTTGATCCTTCATCTCTTAACCTCAGTAAAAATGTTACTTTCTTTTGCGTTTTCTCCATTGATTATCTACAAGTAATGTGTGTATCAACATTAATTTATGATACATTCATCAACTAATTTATGATTCATTCATCAATGTAACAACATATGCACATATGTGTCATTATAATCATAAGCATACAAAATAGGCACATGTGCATATCAACATATGCACATATAAAAATATGTACACATGTGTCGTTATAAGTTATAATAGTCGTTATAATCGTCGACATACAAAATATGCACATATGCGTTTTTTTAACATATGTACAATCGCATATTAATATATGCACATGTGCATAATAACATGTACACACATGCATATTAACATATGCACATGTGCATATATATATACATATGTACTTGATACTTCTATATTTAACACTACGTATCTATATTTCTCACAATGTTACTTTATGATCATGTTCTATTATTAATTATGATAGTGTCGTTTTTAATTACATAATGCCAAAATAAAAAAAAAATATGCACATGTGCACGTGTATGTGAAACACCTTGATATACGGTTCTGTGTACACTATGCACGTGTGCACGTATATGTGAAACACCTTGATATACGGTTCTGTGTACACTATGCACATGTGCACGTGTATGTGAAACACCTTGATATACGGTTCTGTGTACACTGGCGACAAGCAATGCACAATTGCACAAATGTTTATTACACAAACTTACCTTAATATTATGTTAAATAAATCAAACAAACTACATATGTGTTGATAATTATGCACATGTGCATTAACTTACAAACAAACTTAGATTATACATGTATCAATTCGAACTTCGTGTTGCCGAGCATATCAAACGCATTTTGTATAACATCATCATGTGTATAACATCAGTTATATAAAACTAATAAAGGCATGAATCTAATAAGTTGAACATATCAAACTCACTTGTATATCATCATCATTTGTATAACATCCATTATATGAAACACAGTTCTTAATAATACAGGTATGAAACTAATAGTAGATATGTTAAATTTTTATTTACGGGATATTAAATCTGAATCTAATGATAACAGGCATATTAACATGATCGAATACACTTGCAAACTAGTGCGGTCGTGTTAACATAATCGATTACACTTACAATATGAGTCTAATAATAACAGTCGTATTAACTTAATCGAATACACTTACAAAATAGTGGATTGGCGCTTGATTTCTGACGATTGATGAATTGTGATGAATTGCTAATCCAATTAGCCCTAGTTGTGCAGATTATCCCTAATTGTGCATCAAAAATCAACGAATTCTTTCAAATTAGCCCTAATTCCTCAATTAGCCCTAATTCCTCGGATGTATGACGATACGGCGATTTGTATGACAGATTTGTGATATTGTTGAGCGTACAGGATCGATTTTTCGTATAAATCGCCTCTGAAGAAGATTTTTTCGTATAAATCGCCTTCGAAGAATGGATTGTTCGTATGAATCGCTGTGACAGGTGTTAGATCGTTTGTTTGGTTTATCGGACGTGAGATATTATTTGGTGTGTATTTTATTTTCTATTTGACGTCCGTTGATATCTGTAACTTAACGAAGGAAGCGGGTGTTTTTAAGTTTTCCATGTAATTACAATAATGCCACCCGTTCACACTGGTTCTCGCGGTTCTCGCAATAAGGGTGGTTCTCGCATGAACCTTACCCTATATATATATATATATATATATATATATAAGATCAACAAGTTCGTGTCATAACCCAGAAACGAAGAATAACATACACTTTGGTCTCGAGTATGGATCTACCTGTATCCATGAGGTCCTCCGTAGCATGTGTGAAAATTGAATCAATCAACAATCTTCAAGTTATTGTATACTTGAAAAAGATCAAACATTAGAAACGAGAAAGACCAACTTATATTGCTCACAAGTTTTGTTAACAAAGTTTTACTCAAAGGTTTACATAAAAGTATGCTAAATATATTACAAAAACAATTTATTTACAAAACTTTGCTCATAAAGTTTCTCCCAAAGGTTTGGTTAAAAAGTTTGCCCAAAGATTTGCTTAAAAAGTTTTCTCGCTCGAAAGTTATGTAGGATTTTAAGAAATGTGGTTCGAAAAGCTTGCTTACAAGTTCGCTAAAAAAGCTTACCCAAACGGTTTGCTCAAAGGTTAGCTCAAAAAGCTTACTTAAAAGTTCGCTATAAAAGCTTACTCAAACGGTTCGCACAAAAAGCTTGCTCAAAATGTTTTGTTGAAGTCTGATAGTATACCAATATTGTGCCAATAGAAGAAAACACAACCATTCTTTTAGGTAATCCATGACGAAGCAACGCAGAAACATTTCCAAGCATTTATTTAACGCTTCGGTTTAACCGTCGGATTGAGGACGGTAAGCGGTACTAAAGGATAACGAAGTTCCCTATAGACGGTTTAGTTCTTTCCAAAACTCGGTGATAAAAGGAGGTCACGGTCACTAACGATATCAATTGGCACCCCATGAAGTCTAACGATTTCTGACACTGAGAACACAACAACACGTGTACTAGTGAACAACGTCGGTAAGCTAATGAAGTGACCTATTTGGATAACCGGTCCACCACCACCAAGCTAGATAGTTGTTTTTCCATTTGATGGTGGAAGATTAGTAACTCTCAAACACCAGAATGGGGATTGGCAACGACTGTTGTAAGCTGGCTAGAGACAAAAATGAAGCTTTAGGCAGTTGACATACTTGACACTTGCCGACAAAAGCTTGGACATCCTTCTTCATGTTTTTTTTAGTAAAAGTTAGCAGAGATTCGTTGGTACGTTCGAGTGATGCCGGCGTGACCGCCTAGAACTAAAGAATGGTAGTCGGTTAATAGCTGAGAACGGAGGTCAAATCCGCTAGAATGACCAAGTAGTCATGATAAAATAAGATCCCATCTTTAAACACAAATTCCGGAAACAAATAAAGAATAGAATGACAATTACGTTGAAGCTCCAAGAGAGTCGGGTCGAATAGATTAGCCACAAGAAGTGTATCAATCAGGTGTGCTTGTTGATTGGTTATAGTGAATAGGCGAGCTGGTGGCATACGAGACACGCGTCTGCGGCACCATCATTCTTTTCGGGTCAGTACACTATTTAGAAGTCAAACCCAAGCAACATATGTAGCCATTTATGTTGTTCGGGAATTTGAATAACCTATTATTGGAGATTGCGGAGTGAGTGTTGGTCCGTTATAATGGTGAAGCGGCGACCCAATAAATACTGTCTCCACTTTGCCATAGCTTGAGTAATGGCAAACATTTCTCGGTGATAAACGGAGGCCAATTGCATTCAGGGGCACAATGTTTTACTGTAATAAGCTAGAGGGTGTTTGTCTTGGGATAAAATGGCTCCAATACCGCTGCTAGAGGCATCAGTTTTGATAGTAAATAATAGTTTCAACAAATCTGGTAAACCGAGGACCGAAGTAGAGCTAGGAAAGGATTTGAGGGAGGCAAAAGTCGTAGCAGCTTGTTCATTCCAATTGAAACTGGCTTTTCTTAGGAGATCCGAGAGTGGGCTGACGATAGAGGCAAATCTCTTAATAAAATGCCAATAGTACCCTGCTAGTCCAAGGAAACTATGAACATCTTTGGTGGATGATGGAACGGACATCCACAGAGACACCATGTACCGAAATGACTTGCCCCAAGTAACGGATCATAGTATAGTTATCAAAAGCGCTCGCCTGGTGCGCCTAGGCGCAATTTTCAGGCGAGGCGCAGCCATGTCGCCTTGCCCAGTTAAAGGCGTTCTTCTGGCAAGTTTCCGGCCAAAAAACGATTTCCCGGTGATTTTTCCGACGAAATTTCTGCCATTTCCGGCGAATTGGAATAGATCTGTACTTGTAGTTGAATCACCGGAGAACAGAAGTTTGAGGAGGAGAGAAGAAGAAGATGAGAAATGAAAAAAGGGGACATACTAAAAGGTTACTCTTAAAGCTGTGTTGCAGAAAAAAGTTTGGCTGTTTTAACTTTTGTAGAGGACACACTGTTTCAATAGTGACAACACATATTAACAAAATTTATTTTTCTTTCAATTTAAATTACTATATAGCAAGTACATAGTTATATATCTTAATATTTTTTTATATATGTTAATAGTTTTTTTATGTAGATTATCTTAAAAGGTTTAATTTTTTTAAACTAGTTAGATAATTTTAATGTCTAATTATATTAGTTATGTAAATATATTTAGAGAGTAATATTAATTTTATATACCAAAAAGATATATTTATTAGTTTTTAATACATATTACTAGGTTAGAACCCCGTGTAATACACGGGTTGGATAAATATAATTTTATTATACCAAATGATAAAACAATATATCTTTAAAAATCTCCTTTTGTTACATGGGAAATAAATGTAATTTTATATATTAAATAATAAAGAAGTTATATGTTCAAGAACCCCGTGTATTGTACGGGTTGAGTAAATTTAATTTTCTATATTAAATAATGAAAAAAGTTACATTTTTTAAGAACCTCATGTATTATATGGATTGAGCACATATAATTTTATATACCAATCAATAAAAAGTTATATCTTGTTATATCTTTATATACCATATGTATTATACGGATTGAATAAATCTAATTTTAGATAGCTAATAATAAATTATAAATAATAAATAATTATTGATCATAATAAGATTTTAATCCTTAAATTAAATTTTATAATTATCTTTTAATTAATATTAATTATTTATAATTAAGTAGGCTAGAGATGAGAAAACTAAAAAATAGATGCCTTCAATGTGTCCATTTATTGGTTTCTTTTATTATATAGTATAGGTTTCATAAATGATGGCATTAGATAAAATGTTATCTGTCTATTTTTTTTTTCATTCAATAAGCATACTATATATTTAAAGACACATAGTTGAATTAACATTCATCAATAAATAGAAAACGTTAATATACGGTTCAAAAAAATCAAATATGTTTTAAAATTAAGTTAACTGGATTTATAAATGTCATATCAAAGATCATTTTTAAAGACATGTATTGATGACTCAGTGTGTTAATAGATAAGATAAATTTATAGAACCCGTATAATAAATGGTTTTATTTAGTTCATGCAATACAAGTCTTTTTTAAAGCATAATTTCTTTTTCATAACCTAGTAAATATTTAAAGAAATATAGGGGAGGAGTTCGGTGACTTCAAGAGAAAAAGAAGGAAAAAAGATCTAAATTTGAGGATGATTTATCTAAATTAGTCTAGGAGATATAATAAAAAAAATATTTAAAGAAATATAGAGGAGAAGTTCGGTGACTTCAAGAGAAAAAGGAGGAAAAAAGATCTAAATTTTAGGATAGTTTATCTAAATTAGTCTAGGATATATAATAAAAGATATGTAAATTAGTTAAATAAAAATTAAAACAATATATATGAGATTGCTCCATAGAATGACACGTATCCCTAATATGGTTTCTTTTATTATATAGGAAGATATTTTTCATTCACTTGCGGCTTTTTTTCTCCGGCCCTCGCCTTTTTGCGCTTTGCGCATAGGCCCTAGGCGAGGCCTATGCACCATAAGTGCGCCTAGCATATTTCATAACTATGGATCATAGTTTTTCCAAACAAGCACATAGAGTATTTGGCAACCAACTAGTTATCCATTAGAAGTTTCAAAACCTGTTGAACATGAGTAAGGTGAGCTTCCCATGTTTTATTGTAAACAAGGATGTCGTCAAAAACAACAAAGGACCGAAGATAAGGGCGGAAGATGTCGTTCATGAGACATTGAAAAGTTAAAAGGGTGTTAGTTAAGCTGAATGGCATAACAAAGATTGAAAGACGGTCTTGAAGATGTCGTTCTCATGAACACGGATTTGATGATACCCGATGAGTAAGTTGAGTTTGGAAAAGAATTTTGGGCCATCTAATTCATCGAAAAGTTCATCAATGGATAAAATAGGGAAATGATCCCGAACCGTGATGATGTTCAGAGCGCGGTAATCGACACAAAAGCGCCATGCGCCATCTTTTTTCGAACCAATAGCACCAGGGATGAAAACGGGCTGGAACTCGGCCGAATAATTTCTTACTGAAGCATCTCATCCACTAATTTTCAATCTCTTGTATTGGAAGTGGGAATAACGGTAAGGCTTAATTGATATAGGTGAACTGCTTGGTACTGATTAGATAATGGATACAATGATCCTGGGTACCATTGGGCGGAATATTAGTTGGGGGCTGAAAAACAGACGTGAATCGGACCAGAAGGTCTTGCATATCGGGTGGGTAATTGGCATTAACATGTGGTTCGGTGAAGATAATTGGAGGTGAAAAGGTTATAACATCGGTATTGGCTAGTCGACACAAACTGTTGAATTGAATAGTTTGGAGGGTGTTCTTAAGGTCACCTTTCCATAGGATTCGTTTGTTATTCAAGGATAATTCAAATGTAGTCGCGGAGTAATTGGTTATAACCGGACCTAAGGTAGATAGCCATGAGACCCTAAGACCATATCCCAACCTTGTAACGAGAGAACATAAAAATCGACCAGAATTGGTTGACCTTGGATAATCAGCTCCACTTGGCGAGCGATGCCCGAACAAGGGAGTCGCTCCCCGTTACCAACCAGAACAGAAAACAGTGTAATGGATTCAGTAGGGAATTTGAGGAAATTGGCTATACAAGTCTGAACGAAACAAAGGGTACTACCCCCATCCAATAATACCTGAATGGATTTACCTTGAACAGTGCCAAAAAAACGTAGAGTGTTGGATAAACAACCACCGGAAAGAGCATTGTAAGAGATGGAAGATTGTTGTTGTATTTCTTCAATTGGAAGTGTAGTGGCTAAGGATTCATTAAAGGTGGAGTCGGGTGGATCTGGATCCTCAGGATCATCTTCGAATATAAGAAGTTGTGGAGCGACTTTACATCTGTGATCCTAGGAATACTTACCGTCACATCGGTAGCAGAGACCTTGTGCACGTTTCTGAGCCATCTCAGCTGCACTGAGTCGTTCGAATCCCACAGTACTGACACCACTCTTAGGGTTTCCTATTGCAACTAAAGAGAGCGAAAGTGTAGTTGTTAGGCCGGTTTTTGGGGTTGGTAACAGGCCTTTTTTCGGGACCCAACGTCACACGGCCCACTCCCTTTTCAAGGAGGATCCGGTGTTCATGGAGTTGGGCCAATTGCATTGCCGATTCCAGATCTGAAGGCTGATGAACTAGTAGTGTTTGACGTCACCCCTGTAAACAGGAAATAATACAACTAACCAAAAACGCCATGGGCAACAAAATAGAACCATTGATGATTGCTTAACGAGAACGATAACCAGCCACGGTAGTGTTCATTTGTAATTTAGCCAATAAACCCTCCGGCGATTCTAATTCAGGTGAATGGTAACGTTTACACAGAGCCGCCAAAAAGGACTCCCAATCCCGTACCTGGTGATTACGTTGTGCCCACTCGAACCAGTCAGCGGCGACCGCATCCAAATAAAACGATGAGATTGTTAATCGATCTACTTCAGCTATTGCATAAAACTCAAAATACATGTTAGCCTGTGCGAACCAACATTCAGGGTTTTCGCCGAGGTTTGTATCATCCTAAAATAGAAGAAGAACCGGAAAATTCCGTTGCTGACTCAGCTTCACACATAGTCTTTGAGCTTGGTGGGCTTTTGCTTAATTCGGTTGCTTCTCCTGATCTCATTTGGGCCAACTTTGAAAATTCATACATTATTATGAAGCATAACTAATCAACTTCTCAATGTGTCACATTGGTGTAGACTTCCATCACTTTATCTTTTGGAATTAAAGGATTTGATGACCTTGCAAGATCATCTTAGGTGGTCTGCCAAACGGAGAAAAGTGGTCAAATTGGTTGTCCAAACCACAGCTTGGAGCTTATGGAAACAACGCAACAATGTAGTTTTTTTCCAAAGAATCCGGATTTGGGTCGTTTATAAAGGGGGAGATCAAAACACTTGGGTATCTTTTCGCTCAGTAGTGTTATATATGTAGTTTTCGTATAGAAATTTTTGGGTATATACGTTTTCGACTCCTCGGTTCTATAGAAATTTTTGGGTATATACGTTTTCGACCCCTCCGTCTTTATTTTCAAGCTTCGCCACTGTCCTCTTCCCACCATTAAATTCAAAACTAAAAGTGAGGTGAAACCACAAAATTAACCATGGTTGGCTTTTATGGTGACTTCTATTTGACTATAAAAGGATATATATTGCTAGGATTGAATTAATTAAAGATATAAACTTAAAAAAAAGGCTTGAATAAACTTTACTTTTTAACGCCACGTTAAAATTTAAGTTTTTTCATAATTATCGAGTTGAACATAATTATTCCTAATATATAACATTCCACTCGGTTTCTGTTTCAATGAATCATTGGAACCGATATCAACTTCCAAAAATCCTAACAAGGAAAAAGAGATAAATACATTAAAGTGTTCAGATTCAGTGGAACAAAAAGATAAATACTAGCTGGGATTCCAGTGTTCAAAAACCATAATCTTAGACATAAAACAAAGGCTCGCAAACAAATTCAAGGTGTACCTTCTTAAGGTGAAGCTCAGCGTAAGGCGCAGCTTGGTTGTTCTCAAGCCACTTGGTTGTTTCATCTAAAGCTTTCTTCATTACCTGCAAGATCTCATGGTGCACACTCTTCTTCGCGCTGTGCTCTTTGATCGTATTCTTCATGGTGTAAATACAATCCTCTAATGCATTGTACGCTTTCGCTTTTTTCTTGAACTCTTGGTCCTCAAATTTGTACTTCTCCGCATCACTTATCGTCTTCTCAATCTCTTTTTCGGAGAGTCTTCCATTTTCATTGGAAATTACAAGTTTCTTCATCTTACCGGTGGATATTATCGAGGCGGTGACTGTGAGGTCCTCCTTTCTTGCTTTTCTTGTTTTCCATCCCGGTGAACCGACGTGGCTCTGATACCACTTGTCACAGAGTTATTCTTGAACTCTCGTGCGGCACTTAGAATACTTCTAAGTTCTGCCTTTTGGATGGGTTTGGTTATGTATAGCAGCGGAAGTCTTTGTTTGTGAGGATCACAAGTATGATTTTATAGTGCAATACTACACCAAATATGGTTATGTATTTTTTTTTGAACGGCCAACAGATTCAATCCCCTCGGGGCACCCACCGGAAACGGAGTACTCCGAGAGTAACCCGAGTCCACCACCAATTCCGGGGAAAACCCGGTAACCGACCCACCCGCCCGTAGGTACGACGATGAAATTACCGGTAAAACCCGTTTGGCTTAAGGATCCAACCCAGGTTTCCTTGGGTCTCCTATTATTGCCCACCAGTACCTCACTCTACACCAAGTGGAAGTTGAACCTGCATCTCTCAAGAGAAATGCAAGCTTCCACCACTTGATCTAGAGATCATTGGCCAAATATGGTTATGTATTACTTGAACAAAGTTACAAGTACAAAGTGTTTACAAGAAGTTGTGTTATAAATGAGTTTTGAGGGGTTATGTGGGGTGATCTCAAAATGAGACCTTCTTCACCTATTTATACTAGTTCATACTAGTTGCAGAGAATTCTTAACTAGAGAATCTCATACAAATATCTAGGATATTTATGAGCTGAATTCTAGAGAGTTCCTTCAAAAAATCCATGACTTCTAAGTGTTTTGATGGTCATTCTAGAGTGTTCTTGGCTGATCTAGAGTCTTTTGATGGTGCCAAGATGTTCCAGCAACTTGTAGGCTGTTCCGAAAACTTCCGGGTAACTCTAGACGCATCTTTAGTGTTCTGGAACCTTCCAGAACTTGCGGAGAAAGTTGTGTATTTAAGCGGATCGTGACATTTTGCTTAATTCGGTTGTTTCTCCTGGTCTCATTCGGGCCAACTTTGAAAATTCATACAGTATTAAGAAACATAACTAATCAACTTCTCAATATGTCACAATGGTGTAGACTTCCATCACTTTATCTTTTGGAATTAAAGGATTTGATGACCTTGCAAGATCATCTTAGCAGGTCTGCCAAATGGAGAAAAGTGGTCAAATCGGTTGTTCAAACCACAACTTGGAGCTTATGGAAACAGCGCAACGATGTAGTTTTTAATCCAAAGAATCCTCCTTGGGTCGTTTATAAAGGGGGAGATCAAAACATTTGGGTATCTTTGGACGAAAAACAAGGCAAAGGCTCAAAATCTCACATAGGAGGATTGATGTGCGTTTAATATATCTTGTTTGGGTGTGTAACATATCATAATTTAATTTTTAGATATTTAACTTTTTTAATTTAATTATTTAACATCATTATCATTATTTATCATTATCATTAGTAAAGACATTTATTAGGATAAAGAGGAACAAAAAAAATTATGAGACTTCAACAAAAGTCGTCATGTGTCCTCTAAAGAGTTTTATTTATTATTAATATAGATATTGTTATGAATGCACCATAATGTGGTGACTCTCCACATATGTAACCACCATCTCTTCATGTCCTTTGTATTAATGTAAGAACATTATATATAGAGTTCTTTGTATTGTATGTTGATATCTCAATGAAAAAGAATTCCTATTCACTTATTCTCTATAGTCTTGTTCTCTCATGTTTAGTATAGTTGTATATGGATTGCTAATAGACCATTGTTTTACAACACGTTATCAGCACAAATTGCTGCAAGATCTTCATATCCATGATTTGAATCTTCATATCCATGATTTGGTTTTTCTTTCATCCATTCTGGGATCATTGTTGGGCACAATGTGAAATATAGTGAGAGGCATACGTAGTCAAGACGGAATTCGTCGATTGATTATATTAATTCAAAACCAACTACTTATCAAAAATACTCTCCATTACAACTGGTCTCCTGAAGAGAACCAAGTTTCCATTTTTTTATATATATTTTGTTGTGCAGCCTATGTAGCAATAGCACCACCATAACATATAAAATGAGATATATACATCGTATTCTCAGTCTTAGGGGGAGACAAGAAAATGAAAGACTGGTAACATAAAAAAATGCATCATATTATATATCATATATCGACCCCTGAAGTGGTCAATGCAAATCTGAAGTCCAAAAGAAAGAGCGTGTATTTGCAAATAATAACAAATGAAATACAAGATGCATTCACTAACACAAATAAGGTGACAAAGTCACATATACCAGCTTAAACTTATCTGCTCGAATGGAAGTACTCATAAAATGATTATCATATTAATAAATTGTGAGAGATAAATCGGTTCCAAAAAGATAAAACCCACAAAACACAAAAAGAGCAGAGTAACGCAGTTGGTGTAACCCCAAAAGAGGTGGCACATAAACACCATAAGTGGTTACATACAAAAGCACTGAAGTGGTTGCATACTAAACCTTAAAGAAGGTTGTTGTCAAAACCCCAAAAGAGGCTAATGGAGTTCTAAAAGAAACTCTGGTACCAAACAAATATGAGATCGCGATAAATTATGTACAAAATAAGTACAATATGGAACCGTAATGCAACACGTGTAAAATGATATATTTGATTATGCTATAGCAACAAATGTAATCGGTGAAAAAAAGATTACGTATATAGAAAATGTGCAAGAGTGTACGCATACAAATAGCCAAAATGGCTACATGACTTAAGGTTGAACTAAATTTGCTCGACAAACTAAACGTTTTCGAACCAGCAGTTCGAACACCCATAGACGTCAAACCAGTAGGTTATAAATGGGTGTCTTTAAATAAAAGGAGACGTAAATAATAAGTTTTTACGATGTAAGGCACACATTTTAACATAAAGATTTTTCCCAAATCCCAGCAGTTGATTACAAGGAAATGTATACCCCTGTAGAGGATGCGATAATCTTTAAATGTATAAACGGCCTCGCAATCTCAGAACGACTTCAGATAAAACAACTTATGGATGTCATCACCGTATACATGTACGAGACAATTGCAAATGACATCTGTATGAAAACCCCCTAAAGGATTAAAAATGCTCAAAGCATTATGAAACAATAACCCCATAGGTGTTGTATATATGAATCTTAAAGGAAACTACTTGTATGTGGTACAGTCGACTATACTCTGAAAAGAGAGGTATAATTTTGATAAAATGAGCTACATCTATTTAACAGGATTTCACTCTTACAGTGATAATGTAAACATCATCGAGAGGGAACTCTCAAACTAAAGAGGAAAATTTTGAAAGACCTTTACAAAGTGTAGTTATTCTTGACCTGTAGTTCGAGTATATATGTACTATTTTTGCTCATCAATCTGACTACATCTAGAAGATATTACATAGAAAAAGCTCATTCGTTGAGTACATGAACGATTGTCTGATCGCTTGACATAGAAAAAATATTCTTATCAACCCCAAGAAAGGGATGTTGAACTACTTAGTCAAGAAGTACCATACTTAATTGTGATCAGAGCATTGACGTATCTTGCAAACAAGACGACATCTGATATTACGTTCTTGCTAGATGTATTGGTAAGATTACAGTTCTAATCTCAAATGTTGCACTCTTTTTCCCTTTACTAAGTTTTTCCTATTGGGTTTTCTTGGTAAGGTTTTTAATGAGACAACATAACTGATCTACTAGTATCAGTTTATCTTATAGGTCCCGAAGTACTAATTTAACATCATCATAAATCATGTTGTTAATTATGTATAATGCGTAGTGCACTATTTTTCCCTTGACTAAGTTTTTCCGATTGGGTTTTCTTAGTAAGGTTTTTTTTAATGAGGCAACATATCTGATCCAAAAGTATCATGGGGAGAAAATACGCGCTGCACTATTTTTTCCTTAGCTATGGTTTTATCCCACTAGGTTTTCCTAGCAAAGTTTTTAACAAAACAACATCACCTAGCGTTTTAAAAGAATAGTAGACTATTATATTTCATCATGTGGATAGTCAAGGGGGAGTGTTATGAATGCATCATAATGTGGTGACTCTTCACATGTGTAACCAACATCTCTTTATGTCCTTTGTATTAATGTAAGAACACTATATATAGAGTTCTTTGTATTGTATGTTGATATCTCAATGAAAAAGAATTCTTATTCACTTATTCTCTATAGTCTTGTTCTCTCATGTTTAGTATAGTTGTATATGGATTGCTAATAGACCATCGTTTTACAACAGATATAAATATTTAAACATAATGAATTAAATTAAATAAGAGTGAATTGCAAGTTTTGTCCTTTATCTTTAGGCCATTTTGCAAGTTTTGTCCTTTATGTTTAAATTTGACAAGTTTTGTCCTTTATGTTTAAAAATCAAGCACGTTTTACCCTTTGGGGCAAAACGTGCTTGATTTTTAAGGACAAAACATGCTTGATTTTTTAAACATAAAGGACAAAACGTGCTTGATTTTTAAACATAAATGACAAAACGTGCTTGATTTTTAAGGCCCAAAGGGTAAAACGTGCTTGATTTTTAAACATAAAGGACAAAACTCGTCAAATTTAAACATAAAGGACAAAACTTGCAAAATGGCGTAAAGATAAAGGACAAAACTTGCAATTCACTCATTAAATAATGCTATAATTAGTGGCAGATCTTGAAAACCCTTATAGGGACAACGTTTCAAAGAAAAGGGGAAACGAAATCCAAAAAACGTAAAAAAATTTCAAAATTTACACTACCGGCGGAGCGTAAAGGGGCAACGTAGGTTACCCCTTATTAAGAGGAACATCCGCCCCGGGCTATAATAAAAAATATACCTTATTTTTGTGGAAAATGTAGAAACTGGAGGATGTCTCTGAATGATGAAAGGTGAGGATTCAGTTGTTTTGAGATTACTGTTTTTTTTAACGGCCAACGAAATAAATGCTCAGCTATCCGGGATAATCTAATGGAAAAATGCGATGTTTGTGATCGTAGACAGCGCTGGGTAGCCCAAGCCCATCATCTCCAAATCGTGGAAAACCCGCCGTCCGAAAACTCGCTGTGGTAAAATCAGGTTGGAATCGGATTTGAACATGAGACATATGACCTCAAATCCAAATAGACTTTTCCTCTAATGTCTATTAAGCTATAGCTGATTGGCTTTTGAGATCGATGTTAACAGCGGTCCTTTTCCTCTTCTCATCTTTAAATTCAAAACTAAAAGTGAGGTGAAACCACAAAATTAATTAAGCATGGTTGGCTTTTATGGTGACTTCCATTTGACTATAAAAGGATATATATTGCTAGGATTGAATTAATTAAAGATATGAACTTTAAAAAAAAAAAAGCTTGAATAAACTTTACTTTTTAATGCTACGTTAAAATTTAAGTTTTTAATATATATAACATTCCACTCGGTTTCTTTCGGTTTCTTTTTCAATGCATCATCCCTACATTACTTTAATAAGTAATTATCATCCAATGTAATGTTTTTGTGTGCTCAAACTAATTCATGCAATATAATACATGCTAAGCAAATCATACCTGACAACATATCAGCAGAATATGAAGGAGTTAAACTTAAAATTTCAAAAAATTTAATAACTTATTTGGATTCCAACAATGAGCAACAATTGACATCTATGACAGATTCAGTAGAACAAAAAGATAAATACTAGCTGGGATTCCAATGTTCAAAAACCATAATCTTAGACATAAAACAAAGGCTCGCAAACAAATTCAAGGTGTAGCTTCTTAAGGTGAAGCTCAGCGTAAGGTGCAGCTTGGTTGTTCTCAAGCTGCTTGGTTGTTTCATCTAAAGCTTTCTTCATTACCTGCAAGATCTCATGGTGCACACTCTTCTTCACGCTGTGCTCTTTGATCGTATTCTTCATGGTGTAAATACAATCCTCTAATGCATTGTACGCTTTCGCTTTTTTCTTGAACTCTTGGTCCTCAAATTTGTACTTCTCCGCATCACTTATCATCTTCTCAATCTCTTTTTTGGAGAGTCTTCCATTTTCATTGGAAATTACAAGTTTCTTCATCTTACCGGTGGATATTATCGAGGCGGTGACTGTGAGGATACCATTGATGTCTATTTCAAAGCAAACCATAACTTTAGTGGCTCCTTTGGGAGCAGGTGGTACTCCAGAAATGCTGAATTCGCCCAACAAATGATTATCTGTACATCTGGATCTTTCACCTTGATACACCTCGATAGGAATGACAGACTGGTTATCATGAGTTGTATAGTAATATTTGGAATTACTAGTAGGTATTGAAGTGTTCCTTGGGATCACAACGCTTAATAGTTTGCCTCTTACTGCTACACCAAGTGATAAAGGAGTGACATCACGTAGCGCCACATCATGAACACTCTTATCACTGATACCACTTACCTTTGCAGCCATAACGGCTGCACCATATGCAACAGCCTCATCAGGGTTCACGCTCTTGCATAACTCTTTGTCATCAAAAAAATCCCGCAGCATATGCTGGACCTTTGGAATCCTAGTTGAGCCACCAACAAGAATCACTTGTTCTACACATGATTTCTTCATCTTAGCATCAGTTAAACATGTCTCCAAAGTCTCAATGCACTTATTAAACGAACCCATGTTCAGCTCCTCAAACTTAGCACGATTAAATTTCATAGAAAAATCAATTCCCTCATGCAAGCTATCCAAATCAATTGATGTCTGAGTTGTACATGAGAGCATCCGTTTTGCTTTCTCGCAAGCAAATCTCAACCTCCCCAATGCTCTTTGGTTCCCGGTCAAGTCCTTGTTCCATCTCCTCTTAAATTCCTCAACACAATGATCCACCATTCGGTTATCAAAATCCTCACCTCCCAAATGAGTGTCACCTGCAACAGCTTTCACCTCAAAAATACCCCCTTCCTCAATTGTCATTATAGAAACATCAAAAGTGCCACCCCCCAGATCAAAGACAAGCACGTTTATCTTGCCAACAATATCAGACGTATTGTCTAGTCCATACGCAATCGCAGCAGCTGTAGGCTCATTGATCATACGAATGACATTTAATCCAGCAATAGTACCAGCATCCTTGGTAGCTTGACGCTGTGAATCGTTGAAATAAGCAGGGACGGTTATCACAGCATTCTTCACAACTTTTCCAAGATACACCTCAGCGCTTTCCTTCATCTTGGCAAGAATCATTGAAGAAATTTCTTCGGCCAAAAACTCCTTCTTTTGACCTTTGTAAGTGACCACAATCTTTGGTGTGTCAGCAAGCCCTTTTATGACCTTAAAAGGCCACAACTTCATGTCTTCCTGCACTTTGGAATCACTAAATCTCCTTCCAATCAGCCTCTTAGCATCTGGCAACCCAAGATTAAGAAAGTCAAAGTTAAAGCAAACCATATCACCATTCCAAACCAATACACAAAAAATGAATGATTTCTTACTGATTTTTATCCTTCTAACTATTACTAAAATTAAAACAAGCAGCATTCAGTAGAAGACAAAGAATAAAAACTCGTAGACTGACCAAATATGGTGTTAGCAGAGTTCATAGGTGCTTGATTCTTGGCGCCATCACCGATCAGAAGCTCTGCATCAACGAAAGCAACGGCAGAAGGTGTGGTTCGGTTGCCTTGATCGTTAGGAATGATCTCGATCCGCTTATTCTTCCAAACGGCTACACACGAGTACGTTGTTCCCAGATCAATTCCGATCGCAGGCGAGTCGCTTCCTTTTCCAGCCATAATACTCAAAGTTCAAAGTGACTTCTAACTGCCAATAATGAAGCTAAGCGAACAGAACCTGAAGGGTTTTTCAAACGTTTATATCATAAGTCATATCTATTCAAATTGTTTAGGTAAGTTAGGTTGGATTAGAATAGTAATAGATGAACATGAAGATAAGGAGATATGAATGCGTTCAAATTTTTAAAAAACAAACGCAGATAAGAAACTTCATCGGTTAACTGTTATCTACTAAAGTTAAACGAGTATTGTTTGTATAAATTTAACCTTTGAATTAAAAATAATTGTGATACACGCTTGTATTTTTGGTTTTTAATTACTTTGGAATAATAACAAACAAAAAAAAACGAAAATGAAAATTGGGTTAAAAGGAAAATCTACGTCTTTGTGTCGTGTCAACTTGCGTAAACTTATGTCATGTTTGAGTTTATACGTCAAACCACTTTTTAAACCCGTATACCGTGAAAACGGCCGCTTCAGCGCCCTTGCTCAATAGATTTGTGCTATTACCAAAATTTCAAGACTGTTGGTGCACTTGTGTCTGTACTTTGTCTGTATTCGGTCTGTATATAAACGATGTCCAAAGTTAGTCTGTAAGTTGACCAAGTCATCTATCCTCCTAGTTTGACTTGGCCAACAGTTAACATATGTTTGATATGTTTGTCTGCATCGAAGGATAGCCTCGAAGGATATTGTTGATCCTTCGAGGTGCTCGAAAGATAGGCTTCGAATGATAGACCTCGAAAGGTGATCTTTCGAGGTCAATGCTGATCCTTCGATTACCTTGTCCTCGATAGATGATCCTTCGGACCATCTATCGGATCCTTCGACCAGACATCATGAGCTGGGTATATATATACCCATGCAGTGTTGAGTTTAGAAGGAGATGCACACAGACAGAAACTTTGAGAGTTGAGAGCATTCTGTCCGAAACTCACACACACACACTTTGAGAGTTTGCAAACTGATTGTAAACATTGTGCTTGTAACCGGAACCTTCATACGTATTAATACAGTGGTGTTAATCGGTGAAATCTTGTGTGTTTGTTTCTATACTTGCTTCATCTCGGTTTGCCTACTAGCTTGGATTCCGCACTCGCTAGTGGGTTAGTATAACAAGGTTTAGGTTTGTTCTCGATCCTCCGAGAAAAGGGACCTACAAGTGGTATCAGAGCTTGGCTCTTTACCTTGTTTAAAACCGGGTTGTTCGAGTTCTTGGTGTGTTTGGACACTAGGTTTAGCACCCGTTTTTGGTGGTTTTTCTTGCTTTTCTAAACTGAAAAACGGCTTCTAAACCTTCGGGAGTGTTCAAGGTTGGGTTGGGTAACTTGAAAACTTGTTTTTAAGAGACTTTGATTTTTCCGGTCATTTTCCGATCATATATTCCGGTGACTGGTTTGGATAAGATTGTGTCTATTTTGGGTAAACTTTTTGAAAGTCCAAAAAGTTGGTGAAAAGTCAGGTCTGCACATACCTTCTGCCGAAAGTTGTGCACCAACCCATCACCTTTCCCACCTACCCGTCAACCTTGTGTCAGTTGTGTCAGAATCTTCCGAAAGATATCCTTCGATATCGAAAGTTCATCTTTCGATTAGGGACAGCTCGAAAGATTAGCATCTTTCGAGTAGTCTTTCGAAGTCTAAGGATCATCCTTCGTTTCTGGAATCTTTTCGAAAGATAGTAGTCCGAAAGATAAGGATTCATCTCGAAAGATAAGGATCTTTCATTGTGAATCTTTCGAGATCAGTATTCGAAAGATAAAGATCTTTCGAATCGTGAATCTTTCGTGATAATTGTTCGAAAGATAAGGATCTTTCAAGACCAGTGTTCGAAACAAAAGGAGAATCTTTCGAAATCATCATTCGAAAGATAAGGATCCTTCGAAGTCTTTGTTCGAAACTCAACAGGGATCTTTCGAACCTTGTTGATCATTCGAACAAGCATTGATCTTTCGAACAAGTCAGTATCTTTCGATTCTTAGTTGCTTATATTTCTTAACAGTTTGTGGTGTGTAGGTTTGGTACTTATATTTGATCAAAATGAGCTGTACAAGTCCATGGGATTGGAGTTTGGACTCACGAAACAATCAAGAGTTAGTGACTGCTGCAGATTGGGCAAAGAATATGGTTCCACAGCCATCAATCAGTCCAAGTCAATGGGCTTTGGTATCCAATCAAAGTCAAAGTCTTCAGAATCTTCTGATTAGTGAAAGTGAAACTGGCAGCAACAATCGTCCACCTAAGTTGAACCATATGAACGATTTTCCATCATGGAAAAACCGTTTTCACACATATGTTCAAGGGCAAAGCACTGATCTTTGGACGTGTTTCACCAATGCGTTCAATACTAATCTTGAAACTGCTGCGTCGACTTCAGAGGGTTATGCAAATATGCTTGAAAATGACAAGAAGGCTTATGAATTGGAGAAAAAGGCCTTTGCCACACTTACTCAAGCACTCAACAAAGACATCTACCATCAGTTCTCATATTGCAAGTCCACGAAAGCATTGTGGGATGCCTTAGTTGCTAGAGGAGAAGGCAATGCAGCTGCTAGAAAATCTCGACATGATTTGTTGAAGAAAGAGTTTGAATCCTTTCAGTTTTTGGAAAACGAGACTCTGAATGATATGATCACACGTTTCTATCATTTGATTAGTGAGATGTGTGCTTATGGAGTTGTCGCTACTCAACAAGAAATGGTGAGTAGATTTGCTGATGCCTTACCTCCAAAGTGGAGTTCTTTCATTGAACTGTTGAAGCATACTGGAACTCTAGATCAAGTCAACATCTATGAGTTCATTCAAAAGCTGGAACATAAAAATGATGAAGAAATTAGGAAAGCAAGGCGTGCTCCAGCTCCTCAGAATACGGAAATGTATCTTCCAGGATTCGATGTTTTGGCAAGATCTGCTGCAGCTCAGCAACAGCAACCTAAGCTGCAGACTGCATTTGTGTCCAATACAAGTTCAAGTTCCTTTCCGTTTCCTCAGTCAACAGCTGCTCCACCACAACCTCAATTTGATCCGAGGTCCTACATTCCTGTTCCAACACAGCCACAACCACAACCTCAACAACAACAACAGCAAGCTCACTATACAAGCAATCCTCAACCTCAACCCCAAAGTCATCACACAATCCGAGTCGACAACTCAAATCTTTCACACCTTAGCATTGAAGTTGCTAAGGAACATATGGATATTATCAACACCATGGTCAGTGCTTACTGTGGTTTGGTAGCAGGTCAGCTTGGGAACATCAACATGACCAATGAAGATTATGATCAGATCGACAAGGAAGAAATGGAGTTGATGGATATTAAATGGGCTTTTGCTAGTGCGGTTAGAAGGGCGAAAGATTTCATGGCACGAACTGGAAGAACTTCGTTGGAAGGAAAGAAAAACACGAAGTATGGGTTTGATATAAATGCCTTCACGTGCTTTAACTGTGGCGAGAAAGGGCACTTTAAACGTGAGTGCACTCGACCAACAAAACACGGCAATCACAACCCTTTCAGAAACCAGACGAATGTGAATGCCCAACAAGAAAACCGTGAACGTAGGATGGTGGCAGTGAACAACAATCAGGGACAGCCTGGAACTACCAATCACAATCGGGCTTTGGCTGTTCAAGCTGATGAAGGATGTGACTGGTCAGTGCAGTTTGGTGAAGGTGATCAGGGAAATGGAACTGCTTTGTATGCTAAGGTCATAGAGCAGGTTCATAAAGAAGAATCTTCTGGGAGTGATGACAGTTCTGGTTATTCTGGAAGTTCTGATGAAGAAGGCTCTGTTTATGGGGATAATCACTCAGAGCCTGATGAGGAGGAAGAAGGTGAAGATATTCAGGATCTTCTGAATGAAGCTGATGAGCTTAAATGTCAGAAATCAATTCTGATTAGGAAGGCTGCTGCTACATCAACGGAAATGGAAAAGCTATTTTCTGAAGATGGAGCTTTTTCTTTTCAAACTGCCTTTATGGCAAATGGTTCAGCCTCTACTAGTCAGGTAAATTCTGAACCTCCTACACCTAGTATCTGTAACTCATGTGCTGAGATGAAGCTTGAATCAGAAAAGCTTCATAGTCATAACCAGAATTTGGTTATTGAACTATCGAAATGCAAAGAGGCAAACATGGCTTTAACTCGGAATGAAAAAGAATTTAAATCTGTAATAGAAACTTTAAAGAAAAATGTGTCCGAGGTTAACAAAGTAGTTTACCACAAGCAAGTGAGTATAAATGAATATATTAACATTGTGGAAGAAACTAAAAAGCAATTAGCCATTGCCCAATGCGAACATGATGCGATCAAACAGAAATTGGACAGTTATTCTAACTCCAAATTTGTGCTTGATCACATCATCGATGTTCAACAACTAAAAGGAAATCAGAAAGGCATAGGGTATAACAAATGTCCGCCCCCTTTGATGAACAACTATACCAAGATGCCGGATGAGGAAGAAATGCCTCGGTATGAACCCAGTGTGCCTCTTGATGTTGAGGAGTTTACTACTGGCCTTGGGTTCAAACCGGACAATTCTTCAAACACAGCCTCTAAGGAACAAGAAACTTCACCATCCATGAAGCAAAGTCCTCCAATTATCGAGGACTATGAGACATCGGATGATGAATCAGATGTGGCTGTAAGTGATCAGGATAAATCACTTAGCAAGATGAAAGGAGTAGATATTCCACGAGAGAATCACATCCTTTGTGATCCTGATACTCCTGAGGTTCCATCTGTTAAGAAGGAAGTGATTGATCCTGTCAAGGTTGATAAGACAGGTGTGTCTACTGTTAAAAGCAGTAATGTGTTGTACACTTTGGTTGGAGATAATAAAATCTACTCAGATCATGTTTTTCCAATTAAAAATGTAAATAAATCTTTGATTGATAAAGTCTTTGAAGATAATACAAACAAATTTTTGGGAAAAACACTTCCGGGAATTGTGGTAACACAATGTGATCCAATTCCTAAGGCTGAGATTAGGAAACAGTTTGGTAATCAAAAATCTCCAACCACTCAACAACCGACTGCTTCTAAGGGTAAACAACAACAACGAGCTCCAAAGCCAAAGGCTAAGGTTGAATCAAAAGGAGCTCGTTACATGAAGAAAGGAAAAGATGTTAAATTTGTAGCATCAAAAGGTACAGATAAAATTGAGACTTTTGAAAACAAATCGAACACTGATTTTGTACAACAAGTCAAGATTTTGAAACGTAACAGTGATAACAATTACACCCAACACACAAACGGGTGTGATGAAAGAGCAAGTACCTCAGGTTCTACAGGCTCAACATCTGGTAGTCGATCAAGTTCTCCTAAGTCTGTTGAAAGGAGAACTTGTTTCAAATGTGGAGAAATTGGGCACATTATCAGAAATTGCCCAAATGCTCCAAAGAAGAAATTGGTTGAAAAAGCTCCACCTGAAACAGTTCACCCTCAACGTCGATCAGTTTCGCCTAAACATGATAAACGAACTGTAAAAGAACAAGAAACTAAACAACGACGTAAGAACATGAAAACTGTTGAAAAAGCTTTAAAATCTGAAGTTAAAACAGTGCAAAAGGAACCAAGTGTGTCACAACCTGTAAAACCAGAATCTTCAAAAACTGGTAGGCACAGACAAACTTGGTTACCTAAGTCAGGTGACAATTCAGGGGGAGCAGTTGTTCTTGAAAACCATCAAGAGATAGAGCTTACGTATCGTGATGCCAAGGGACGACCCAAGACCACTAAGGCTTGGGTCCCCATTCTCAACTGATGTGTTTAATTGACATGTGCAGGATGTTCTAGGAGGAACTATTAATAGTCATTGGATTGTTGATAGTGGAGCATCCAGGCACATGACTGGCGACTTACGGCTCCTGTATGACGTGAGAAATATTAGAGGAGGGTATGTTGCTTTTGCGGGTGATAAAGGTGGGTACATCACTGGAGAAGGAAGTATCTCCAATGGTATCGTGTGTTTTGATAAGATCAATTATGTGAAGCAAATTGATCACAATCTTCTAAGTGTGTCGCAAATCTGCGATAAAAAGTTCTCAGTAATTTTTGATGACGCTGGCTGCTATGTGCTGAAACCTGGATTCAAAATTCCACAAGAATGGATTCTCTTATCGGCTCCGAGAGTTAATGATCTTTATATTCTCGACATGAGCCAGGCGATTACAACATCTGCACAAGTCACTTGCTTTGTCTCAAAAGCCACAGAAAAGGAGTCTATATCTTGGCACAGAAGAATGGGACACATTCACTTGAGAAAGATGAACCATTTGGTGAAAAATAATCTTGTGAATGGTGTGCCTGTAAGAAGTTTTCATTTGCAAGATATCTGTGTCTCGTGCCAAAAGGGGAAGCAAACAAAGAAGTCTCACCCTTTGAAGAAAATCAACACTGTCAGCATGCCTCTCGAACGTCTTCATATGGACCTTTTTGGACCTATGAAGCACAAGACAACGTTTGGTGATGCTTATTGTTTAGTAGTTACTGATGACTACTCTAGATTTTCTTGGGTATCTTTTATGGCACACAAGAGTGAAACTCCTGGCATCCTCAAGGATCTTCTTACAATGTTGGAAAATGTCACGACCCCCGACCCACCCTGGACAGAATCGGGTGCCGTGAGCAGTCCCGTGGTACCGGTGATTATTTTTATTTTGAAAAAAACATTGCAGCGGAAATTTCATCAGGACCGTGAGTTAGGAAAAATATCAGAGTTTAGAAACACCGGATTTTATTTATTAAATAGATGGGATAAACCCATATTTTACAAAGGTAGCTTTTAATATAAAAACGGTATTTCTTAATTTGATTTAATTAATGAAATAAGCCACTTCTTGATGCCTTCGGTGCTGGATCCAATTCTTACTCCGATATACTGTAATTACCTGAAACGTGTTTTAAAATGTTTTGTCAGCGGGAAATACTGAGTGAATCATTCTGTTTTCTAAAACGACCCGTTAGTTATAATTTACAGTATTAAGAGCGATTACAATGTTTCTATCAACCAATTATCAAGAATGGGTATTTGTCACTCGATTCATTTCTGTGACTGTGGTCATACCACTATTGGGTCCCGTTGCCCACATAGTGACGGTGTACTCACACAGAGTAATAATAACTCACATAGAGTAATATTCACTCACATAGAGTGATAATAACAGTACTGTGCACAATACCCCACATACCAGCTGTAATTTGGTGATTACAAAGACTTAATCCCTGTAATTATAACCTTGAAAATAATTTTGAGGTATTGTAATACTTACTCACAAACTGTGAGAAAACAGTTTAAAAAGGAGAATGACTCACATTATAATCATGCAGATTCATACGGCCAAAGTTTAGTCTACAGATAAGCCTTGATATATTGCAGATTTATACAGGTAGAGCTTAGCCTATTGATTTAGCTTTGTAATCTAGTGCACACAACTAGGTAGGTAACTTAATACAGCAGTTACGTCAATTCACGAGATTAAACCTTCACAGCGATTAATCAGTGCAATACTCGATAATTCAATCGGATTCACAACGAATAACAGAGCATAGTCCGAATTCGAACAGCACTCTAATCACGATGAATAATCAAAGTACAAGCTCAATTGAGCAGCACCTGGACTATCGTTGGATAGTTATAATCGATCGGACGTTGAATCGTAATAGCGATCGAGTTATTACCCTGATTGCGGCAGCGTTTCGTGACGTGTGTGTGTTAATTGAAGTAATTTGATGATATCTCCGTGCCTCCGACGAATTTCTTCGTCGTTTTAACGCAGAATTTCATGTCCCACACCCTTCTATTTATAGCTGGAAAATGGTCTCCCTCGCGTGTCACGACAGGGAAACATGGTCCTGGCGCGTGGCGCGACGGGTCACTTTTAATATGAGGTAGCCACGCGTCCCAGTGGCTTGGGTGAGTCGACGGTTCGAGAAAATTCGATTTCTATCAAAAACAGTTTGAGAAATACTAACTAGGAAATACCCCCCCTGAGTTTTAGGGGCCCTGATCCTGATTCCGATTGTTATGAAAATTTTAGGGTTAGTGCAGAATTACTTGGGTGTCTCAATTAGGGTTTTTTTTTGTTGACTAATTATCGTCCTAATTATGGATTTTAGTGGCAGTTGTTACATCCTCCCCACCTTAAGAAAAATCTCGTCCTCGAGATTTACTGGAGTAGATGAGGGTACTTTCTCTTCATTTCCGATTCCAGTTCCCAAGTGTATTCTGGTCCTCTCTTGGATTCCCATTTGACTTTTACCAACACTAGTCGTTTATGTTTGAGAAATTTGACTCTTCGATAGCCAATGGTTTCTCTATGAATTTTAATTTTTTTTTTCATTTACCACTATATCTTGAAGAGGTATTACCAGGGATTTGTCTGATAGACATTTCTTGAGATTGGATACATGAAATACATCATGTACTCCAGCCAATTCTTCTGGTAGTTGTAACTGATAAGCTACTGGTCCTATTCGTTGAATCACAGGGAATGGTCCAACGTATCTCGGACTTAGCTTTCCTTTCTTACCGAATCGTACTATATCTTTCCAAGGAGAAACTTTTAAAAGTACCTTATTTCCTATATGAAATTCTAAAGGTTTATGATGATTATCTGCATAGCTCTTCTGACGATCTCGAGCTGTTTTCAGTCTTTCCTTGATTTGAGTTATTTTGTCAGGTTATGTAACAACTGCCACTAAAATCTATAATTAGGATGGTAATTAGGTAATAAGGAAACCCTAATTGAGAAACCCAAGTAATTCTGCACTAACCCTAAAATTTCCAGAATAATCAGAATCAGGATCAGGGCCCCTAAAACTCAGGGGGGGCAAAACCCTAGTTACGATTATCATCATAACTCTCTGTCGAAATAGAATTTTAAAAATCTAACGACTCAGCAAGCCTACACACGCAAAAACCTAGTCTATGAAAGTAGGGTGGTCACTCGCGTAGCGCGACGCCTAAAGGGGTACCCCCTCGCGCTACGCGATGGTGACAAATTTTCAGTATAAATAGCAGGGTTTGGGACTTGAAAACTGGCACTTGAACGACGTTAAAATTCATAATATACGTCGAGTTATAAGTAAAACAGTCCAACACACACACAATTATCGAAACGCTGCCGCAATCAGGGTAATAACTCGATCGCTATTACGATTCAACGTCCGATCGATTATAACTATCCAACGATAGTCCGGGTGCTGCTCAATTGAGCTTGTACTTTGATTATTCGTCGTGATTTCGACTTGAATATTAGAGTGCTGTTCGAATTCGGACTATGCTCTGTTATTCGTTGTGAATCCGATTGAATTATCGAGTATTGCACTGATTAATCGTTGTGAAGGTTAAATCTCGTGAATTGATGTAATTGCTGTATTAGTTACTAACCTGTGTGTGTGCATTGTGTTAAATTAGGTTTAAGCAAGGCTAATCAGTAGGCTTATATCTATTGCTCGTTAATCTGCAATGTGAGTCATTCTTCTTTTTAAACTGTTTTCTCACAGTTTGTGAGTAAGTATTACAATACCTCAAATTATTTTCAAAGGTTATAAATACAGGGATTAAGTCTTTGTAATCACCAAATTACAGCTGGTATGTGGGGTATTGTGCACAGTACTGTTATTATCACTCTATGTGAGTGAATATTACTCTATGTGAGTTATTTCTACTCTGTGTGAGTACACCGTCACTATTTGGGCAACGGGACCCAATAGTGGTATGACCACAGTCACAGAAATGAATCGAGTGACAAATACCCATTCTTGATAATTGGTTGATAGAAACATTGTAATCGCTCTTAATACTGTAAATTATAACTAACGGGTCGTTTTAGAAAAACAGAATGATTCACTCAGTATTTCCCCGCTGACAAAACCTTTTTCAAACATGTTTCAGGTGATCTGTGTGATCCAGGAAAAGTGCAGTAAAGCACTATCAAGCTCAGAGAAGTGGCTCAGTGTAAATAAATGAATAAAACGTGTTTTGAAAAATAAAGATTTCTATGTGAAATCAACTTATTGTAAATTATGGGATGTATCCCTTAAACTTGGTGTAATATATTAAACGAGCATATTTCACGGATAAAAGATCCTGTTATAAAAAGACTTCCGCTGCCGCATTAATTAAATACCACGGGAACTGTCTCGCGGTCCCCCGACTCCGTCCAGGGTGGGTCGGGGAGCCGTGACAGCGAAGGTGGTATCAGAGCTAATAATTAAATTGAGCCACTGATCGAGCCACTGATTAAGCCTAAATTAAAGCATTTTGGACCACGATACTTAATTTTACTAATTGTTATTTTGTGATTATTTGTTTTATTAACTGATTATTTGATAGTTACAGTATGGGTAAACAAAAGTTGTCTGTTATCTACCACAAACTAGATGTGGCATCTTCTTCTAGAAATCCGGTAAATCTAGAAGAAGGAATCTTTGTCCGCAAGGCAAACTATGAGAATCCACTTTCCCCAGAGAAAAGGGATTCGATACTTAAAAAGAGTCAGGAGACAAAGAAACCCCGAACCAAGAGAATTAGGTTTAACCCCGAAGTTCAAGAGTTGGGTAATAGTACACCTTGGGAAGATAAAATAGACGGGAAATGGGCAAATCTCTATATGCTAGCTACTGTAGCAGAAAATGCTAATCTTTAAATATCCGATAAGTTGGGTCTAGTAAGAGAAATCACAATCCCGTAAATAAATAAAGTCCTAAGTGTGTTTATTTCTGTTGTTCTTTGTATAAATTAGTATGCAATAAAACTTCAGTATTTTGTTTGTTAAACTTTGTTCCAAAGTTTTAACATTGCATTTTACATATATGCTATGCAGCATGAATGAGATGTCGGAAACATTCCAGAATCTCAACTTATATCCAGTGCCTATCGAAGTCTCTCACGACTTTACTGGTTACATTGCTGACATAGAAGAACCTGTGGAATTCCAAGCTCCACCGCTGGAAAAAGCCAAACCTAAAAAGAAGAGAAGATATGTAGGGTGGAGGAAAGTGCGCCGTAGGAAAACTACCACTAGGAAACTCCCTAAAATAGAAAATCCGGTGAGTGTGAGCAAGGGAAAGGAAATAGAAACTGGAGAAGGTTCGAAATCACCTGAAAAAGAAATAAGAATAGATCTGAAACAAAAGGGAATAGAGATTGGCGAAAGCTCTAAACAGTCTGAGGAAATCACGTTCCAGGACGAAATAGATCGCCTACTAGAGAATTGTGATGTTTTAGAGCCTATCAACGATAATCTCTTTTCTTACCCGGCTACAGTTCAATTCCCACTAAACCTAGGACCAGCTATTCCAGACCCACTAGTTCATACCAGACCATTAGGCCAAATGGAGGAATGGTGGACTAATGATTGGCAATTCCAAAACATAGTTAACAGTCCTTATAGTTTCCTTCCACAATTTGACCCAGAACCACTCCCAAATCCTCCCATGAGTAATGAAAACCTAGCTGAACTCCGTCAGTTCGGTGAAGAACTGATAGGTACAGGTAATAGGATCAGGGAAATGGGGGAGCATCTAACTTGGAAGTACGATGAGAGGGAGCACCGTTACTAGAACCGTCAGTTAAACCACAGAAAGCCGTATTATATGATAGTAACTTAAAATTCTGTAAAATGGGCAATAAAACTCTGTAAAATACGGTGTGTATGGATGCATATACAATATACTAACAAAGTAAAAGTCGAGAAATCGACAATTTTGGTTATATTCGTATGATGTGATAATCTATGTGTATCTATGTGAATTTTGTCATTGATAAGTTAGACACTAATAATTTTACTAATTAACAGATGGAAAACGCTAATAATGAACCAATTAATGAAGAAAATCAATCTGAGCAAGAACAGGAAGATCAATATATAACTCGACAAGATATCGAGCATTTTATCGCCCAAGGGATAGCTCATGCTATTCCAGAAATTGTAGCTGCTGTTCGAAAACCTGCCGAACCACAATTAATTCCTAGTAAACGTATTCCAGAAGATAACGGCAGTAACAGCATAAATGGAGGCGGTAATCATGACGATCATGATCCGCAGCAGGCCCCACTCCCTAAAAGAATGAAAGCTGCAACGCCTGGTTGCACTTACAAAGAATTTCTTGCTTGCAAACCCGCTGAATTTGCAGGTAACGAAGGGGCAACTGCAACACTGCGTTGGTTAGAGAAAACCGAGGCAGTAATTGCAATAAGCAAATGTGCCGATGGAGACCAGGTGATGTATGCATCAAATCTATTCAAAGAAGGAGCACTCGAATGGTGGAACACGGTCCTCCAGGCAAAAGGAAGAAGGATAGCTTATGCAATGAGTTGGGAAGAATTTAAGAGTTTAGTAGAAAGAAAATTCTGTCCCGAATACGAGAAGGAACAAATGGCAAACAAGTTCCTAAGTCATCGTATGTTAGGCGTAGATTGTCGGGGCTATACTTCGACATTCTTTGAATACGCAAGGGTAGTGCCATCACTGGCTTCGCCAGAACCGGTACTTATCTCTCGTTACATCTGGGGGTTAATTAGTGAAATCCGAAACATCGTTAAAGCTGCGAGACCTCGTACTATTGACGATGCTGTAGAATTAGCTAATACCCTAACAGATGAATTGGTACGCACAAGAGAGGAAGATCGCAAGAAGGAATTAGCTCACAAGATTACCCAAGGATTTCGTATGGGTAATGTCAAGAAGAGAGGAACCGGACAATCTTCATCATCTCTTTTCTGCAAAGTTTGCAAAAAGAAGCATTATGGACAATGCAATATGGTTTGCAATTTTTGCAAAATGAAAGGACATCGGGAAGAAGACTGCAGGAAGAAAACAAAAGTTTGTTACAATTGCAGAGAGAGGGGACACTTTCAATCTGAATGTCCTAAGTTAGCTAAACCTATAGTTAACCAAGCCAGACCCACGGAAGGAACAACCAAGAAAAATGCTCGTGCATTCCAGCTGACCACTCAAGAGGCCGAACTCATTCCAGATGTGATAGCTGGTACGTTCTTAGTTCACAACGTATTTGCAAAAGTATTATTTGACTCTGGTGCGAACCAAAGTTTTATAAATACTTTATTTTGCCAAGATCTTAAGTTACCTTTAACCCCTCTTAGGCAAATTTTCACAGTTGAAACCGCAGAAGGAAATTCTGTGAACATAGATAAAATCTGGCAAGGAGGAAAAATAGAGTTATTAGGCCATAAGTTTTCTGCAAATTTGTTACCAATGAATTTAGCAGGATTCGATGTAGTATTAGGAATGGATTGGTTAATAGCCAACCATGCTCGAATCCTATGTGATAAAAATGCAGTAGAAATTCAAACCCCTACAGGAGAAGTAATTTTAATTACTGGAAATAGACCTCGAAAGCCACTAAAATTCATCTCAGTAATGAAGTTGGCTAGTTATTCGAGAAAACAGGAAATGATGTATATGATTTCAGTAATCATTAATACTAAGGATAAGGAACTTCAGGACATCCCAGTAGTGTCAGAATACCCAGACGTTTTTCCAGAAGAATTACCTGGATTACCACCTGATAGGGAAGTAGAGTTTAGAATTCATTTAATTCCAGGTACTGCACCAATAGCTAAAGCACCATATAGATTAGCACCTACCGAAATGCTAGAATTGAAAAAGCAATTAGATGAATTATTAAGCAAAGGATTCATACAACCTAGTTCATCCCCTTGGGGTGCACCGGTACTGTTTGTGAAAAAGAAAGATGGATCGATGAGAATGTGTATCGATTATAGAGAATTGAATAAGGTTACAATTAAGAATCGATACCCACTACCTAGGATTGATGATCTTTTTGATCAATTGCAAGGAGCTAGGTATTTCTCTAAGATAGATTTAAGATCCGGATACCATCAGTTGAAAGTACAAGAAGAAGACATACCTAAAACTGCTTTCAGAACTAGGTATGGTCATTATGAGTTTACAGTCATGCCCTTTGGATTAACGAATGCCCCAGCAGCATTCATGGACATGATGAATCGTATCTGTAAACCATACTTGGATAAATTTGTAATCGTTTTCATCGACGATATACTTATTTACTCCAAAAGCCAAAAAGAACATTGTGAGCATTTACATGTTCTCTTAACTTTGTTAAGAACCGAAAGGCTTTATGCCAAATTATCAAAATGTGAATTCTGGCTGCAAGAAGTACAATTCTTAGGTCATGTGGTAAATCACGAAGGTATCCATGTAGATCCTGCTAAGATAGATGCAATTACGAAGTGGAAAGTTCCACAAACAGCTATGGAGATAAGAAGTTTTCTAGGCTTAGCTGGATACTATAGACGATTTATCAAAGATTTTTCTAAGATAGCTGTACCATTAACTAAGTTAACCTGTAAAACTGCTAAGTTTGAATGGGGATCTAGACAAGAAGAAGCCTTTAAGATTTTAAAGCATAGGTTGACAAATGCACCAATCTTAGCTTTACCCGAAGGAACAGAAGATTTTGAAGTATATTGTGATGCTTCAAAATTAGGATACGGATGTGTGTTAATGCAACGCAAGAAGGTAATTGCGTATGCTTCTAGACAATTGAAAAGGCACGAAGAAAATTATACGACTCATGATCTAGAATTAGGAGCCATAATTTTTGCCCTTAAGATATGGAGACATTATCTGTATGGAAGTAAGTTTACTGTCTATACCGATCATAAAAGTTTAAGATATATATTTGGGCAAAAAGAATTAAACATGAGGCACAGAAGATGGATGGAGATGCTAAGCGATTACGACTGTGATATCCAATATCACGAAGGAAAGGCAAATGTAGTTGCAGATGCCTTAAGTCGTAAGTATCATGAGAAACAGAAACAAGTCCGTGCTCTGAGGTTAAATCTACAAGTAGATTTAATGGCACAAATTAAAGAAATTCAGAAAGCAGCAATCCAAGACGATGCTGAAGGAATGAAAGGTTACCTAAAAGAATTAGAACAAGGAAATGATGGAATTTGGAAATTCCATAAGAAACGAATTTGGGTACCTAAGCAAGGAGAATTAAGGAATAAGATTTTAGAAGAAGCTCATAAATCTAGGTATACCATGCACCCAGGAAACAATAAGATGTACCAAGATTTAAGAAATAATTTCTGGTGGATAGGAATGAAAAAGGATATAGCGGAATACGTATCCAAGTGCTTAACTTGTTCACAAGTTAAAGCTGAACACCAGAAACCTTCAGGACTACTACAACAGTTAGAAATGCCTGTATGGAAATGGGAACTTATAACAATGGACTTTGTTACAAAGTTACCCAAAACCAAAAGAGGTAATGATGCGATTTGGGTAATCGTAGACCGATTAACCAAGTCAGCTCATTTTTACCAATAAAAGAAACCTTTAGTATGGAAAGGTTAGCACAACTCTACGTGGACGAAGTAGTATCCCTACATGGAGTTCCGCTCTCCATTGTATCGGATAGAGATAGTGTATATTAACACATAAATTTTCACATATACGGATTAAATAATTATAACGGTATTAACACATATACTGATACCTGTGAATACCTTATACTATAGAGAATAATTAACAAAGGTGACTTTAATTATTAGCAGCTACTGTATTTTCAATTCCTTACTTACTATTGTCAAAGTTGATCTCTATAGAATAATTATTATAATAACAACTGCCACTAAAATCTATAATTAGGATGGTAATTAGGTAATAAGGAAACCCTAATTGAGAAACCCAAGTAATTCTGCACTAACCCTAAAATTTCCAGAATAATCAGAATCAGGATCAGGGCCCCTAAAACTCAGGGGGGGCAAAACCCTAGCTACGATTATCATCATAACTCTCTGTCGAAATAGAATTTTAAAAATCTATCGACTCAGCAAGCCTACACACGCAAAAACCTAGTCTATGAAAATAGGGTGGTCACTCGCGTAGCGCGACGCCTAAAGGGGTACCCCCTCGCGCTACGCGACGGTGACAAATTTTCAGTATAAATAGCAGGGGTTGGGACTTGAAATCTGGCACTTGAACGACGTTAAAATTCATAATATACGTCGAGTTATAAGTAAAACAGTCCAACACACACACAATTATCGAAACGCTGCCGCACTCAGGGTAATAACTCGATCGCTATTACGATTCAACGTCCGATCGATTATAACTATCCAACGATAGTCCGGGTGCTGCTCAACTGAGCTTGTACTTTGATTATTCGTCGTGATTTCGACTTGAATATTAGAGTGCTGTTCGAATTCGGACTATGCTCTGTTATTCGTTGTGAATCCGATTGAATTATCGAGTATTGCACTGATTAATCGTTGTGAAGGTTTAATCTCGTGAATTGACGTAACTGCTGTATTAGTTACTAACCTGTGTGTGTGCATTGTGTTAAATTAGGTTTAAGCAAGGCTAATCAGTAGGCTTATATCTATTGCTCGTTAATCTGCAATGTGAGTCATTCTTCTTTTTAAACTGTTTTCTCACAGTTTGTGAGTAAGTATTACAATACCTCAAATTATTTTCAAGGTTATAATTACAGGGATTAAGTCTTTGTAAATCACCAAATTACAGCTGGTATGTGGGGTATTGTGCACAGTACTGTTATTATCACTCTATGTGAGTGAATATTACTCTATGTGAGTTATTATTACTCTGTGTGAGTACACCGTCACTATTTGGGCAACGGGACCCAATAGTGGTATGACCACAGTCACAGAAATGAATCGAGTGACAAATACCCATTCTTGATAATTGGTTGATAGAAACATTGTAATCGCTCTTAATACTGTAAATTATAACTAACGGGTCGTTTTAGAAAAACAGAATGATTCACTCAGTATTTCCCCGCTGACAAAACCTTTTTCAAACATGTTTCAGGTGATCTGTGTGATCCAGGAAAAGTGCAGTAAAGCACTATCAAGCTCAGAGAAGTGGCTCAGTGTAAATAAATGAATAAAACGTGTTTTGAAAAATAAAGATTTCTATGTGAAATCAACTTATTGTAAATTATGGGATGTATCCCTTAAACTTGGTGTAATATATTAAACGAGCATATTTCACGGATAAAAGATCCTGTTATAAAAAGACTTCCGCTGCCGCATTAATTAAATACCACGGGAACTGTCTCGCGGTCCCCCGACTCCGTCCAGGGTGGGTCGGGGAGCCGTGACAGCGAAGGTGGTATCAGAGCTAATAATTAAATTGAGCCACTGATCGAGCCACTGATTAAGCCTAAATTAAAGCATTTTGGACCACGATACTTAATTTTACTAATTGTTATTTTGTGATTATTTGTTTTATTAACTGATTATTTGATAGTTACAGTATGGGTAAACAAAAGTTGTCTGCTATCTACCACAAACTAGATGTGGCATCTTCTTCTAGAAATCCGGTAAATCTAGAAGAAGGAATCTTTGTCCGCAAGGCAAACTATGAGAATCCACTTTCCCCAGAGAAAAGGGATTCGATACTTAAAAAGAGTCAGGAGACAAAGAAACCCCGAACCAAGAGAATTAGGTTTAACCCCGAAGTTCAAGAGTTGGGTAATAGTACACCTTGGGAAGATAAAATAGACGGGAAATGGGCAAATCTCTATATGCTAGCTACTGTAGCAGAAAATGCTAATCTTTAAATATCCGATAAGTTGGGTCTAGTAAGAGAAATCACAATCCCGTAAATAAATAAAGTCCTAAGTGTGTTTATTTCTGTTGTTCTTTGTATAAATTAGTATGCAATAAAACTTCAGTATTTTGTTTGTTAAACTTTGTTCCAAAGTTTTAACATTGCATTTTACATATATGCTATGCAGCATGAATGAGATGTCGGAAACATTCCAGAATCTCAACTTATATCCAGTGCCTATCGAAGTCTCTCACGACTTTACTGGTTACATTGCTGACATAGAAGAACCTGTGGAATTCCAAGCTCCACCGCTGGAAAAAGCCAAACCTAAAAAGAAGAGAAGATATGTAGGGTGGAGGAAAGTGCGCCGTAGGAAAACTACCACTAGGAAACTCCCTAAAATAGAAAATCCGGTGAGTGTGAGCAAGGGAAAGGAAATAGAAACTGGAGAAGGTTCGAAATCACCTGAAAAAGAAATAAGAATAGATCTGAAACAAAAGGGAATAGAGATTGGCGAAAGCTCTAAACAGTCTGAGGAAATCACGTTCCAGGACGAAATAGATCGCCTACTAGAGAATTGTGATGTTTTAGAGCCTATCAACGATAATCTCTTTTCTTACCCGGCTACAGTTCAATTCCCACTAAACCTAGGACCAGCTATTCCAGACCCACTAGTTCATACCAGACCATTAGGCCAAATGGAGGAATGGTGGACTAATGATTGGCAATTCCAAAACATAGTTAACAGTCCTTATAGTTTCCTTCCACAATTTGACCCAGAACCACTCCCAAATCCTCCCATGAGTAATGAAAACCTAGCTGAACTCCGTCAGTTCGGTGAAGAACTGATAGGTACAGGTAATAGGATCAGGGAAATGGGGGAGCATCTAACTTGGAAGTACGATGAGAGGGAGCACCGTTACTAGAACCGTCAGTTAAACCACAGAAAGCCGTATTATATGATAGTAACTTAAAATTCTGTAAAATGGGCAATAAAACTCTGTAAAATACGGTGTGTATGGATGCATATACAATATACTAACAAAGTAAAAGTCAAGAAATCGACAATTTTGGTTATATTCGTATGATGTGATAATCTATGTGTATCTATGTGAATTTTGTCATTGATAAGTTAGACACTAATAATTTTACTAATTAGCAGATGGAAAACGCTAATAATGAACCAATTAATGAAGAAAATCAATCTGAGCAAGAACAGGAAGATCAATATATAACTCGACAAGATATCGAGCATTTTATCGCCCAAGGGATAGCTCATGCTATTCCAGAAATTGTAGCTGCTGTTCGAAAACCTGCCAAACCACAATTAATTCCTAGTAAACGTATTCCAGAAGATAACGGCAGTAACAGCATAAATGGAGGCGGTAATCATGACGATCATGATCCGCAGCAGGCCCCACTCCCTAAAAGAATGAAAGCTGCAACGCCTGGTTGCACTTACAAAGAATTTCTTGCTTGCAAACCCGCTGAATTTGCAGGTAACGAAGGGGCAACTGCAACACTGCGTTGGTTAGAGAAAACCGAGGCAGTAATTGCAATAAGCAAATGTGCCGATGGAGACCAGGTGATGTATGCATCAAATCTATTCAAAGAAGGAGCACTCGAATGGTGGAACACGGTCCTCCAGGCAAAAGGAAGAAGGATAGCTTATGCAATGAGTTGGGAAGAATTTAAGAGTTTAGTAGAAAGAAAATTCTGTCCCGAATACGAGAAGGAACAAATGGCAAACAAGTTCCTAAGTCATCGTATGTTAGGCGTAGATTGTCGGGGCTATACTTCGACATTCTTTGAATACGCAAGGGTAGTGCCATCACTGGCTTCGCCAGAACCGGTACTTATCTCTCGTTACATCTGGGGGTTAATTAGTGAAATCCGAAACATCGTTAAAGCTGCGAGACCTCGTACTATTGACGATGCTGTAGAATTAGCTAATACCCTAACAGATAAATTGGTACGCACAAGAGAGGAAGATCGCAAGAAGGAATTAGCTCACAAGATTACCCAAGGATTTCGTATGGGTAATGTCAAGAAGAGAGGAACCGGACAATCTTCATCATCTCCTTTCTGCAAAGTTTGCAAAAAGAAGCATTATGGACAATGCAATATGGTTTGCAATTTTTGCAAAATGAAAGGACATCGGGAAGAAGACTGCAGGAAGAAAACAAAAGTTTGTTACAATTGCAGAGAGAGGGGACACTTTCAATCTGAATGTCCTAAGTTAGCTAAACCTATAGTTAACCAAGCCAGACCCACGGAAGGAACAACCAAGAAAAATGCTCGTGCATTCCAGCTGACCACTCAAGAGGCCGAACTCATTCCAGATGTGATAGCCGGTACGTTCTTAGTTCACAACGTATTTGCAAAAGTATTATTTGACTCTGGTGCGAACCAAAGTTTTATAAATACTTTATTTTGCCAAGATCTTAAGTTACCTTTAACCCCTCTTAGGCAAATTTTCACAGTTGAAACCGCAGAAGGAAATTCTGTGAACATAGAGAAAATCTGGCAAGGAGGAAAAATAGAGTTATTAGGCCATAAGTTTTCTGCAAATTTGTTACCAATGAATTTAGCAGGATTCGATGTAGTATTAGGAATGGATTGGTTAATAGCCAACCATGCTCGAATCCTATGTGACAAAAATGCAGTAGAAATTCAAACCCCTACAGGAGAAGTAATTTTAATTACTGGAAATAGACCTCGAAAGCCACTAAAATTCATCTCAGTAATGAAATTGGCTAGTTATTCGAGAAAACAGGAAATGGTGTATATGATTTCAGTAATCATTAACACTAAGGATAAGGAACTTCAGGATATCCCGGTAGTGTCAGAATACCCAGACGTTTTTCCAGAAGAATTACCTGGATTACCACCTGATAGGGAAGTAGAGTTTAGAATTCATTTAATTCCAGGAACTGCACCAATAGCTAAAGCACCATATAGATTAGCACCTACCGAAATGCTAGAATTGAAAAAGCAATTAGATGAATTATTAAGCAAAGGATTCATACAACCTAGTTCATCCCCTTGGGGTGCACCGGTACTGTTTGTGAAAAAGAAAGATGGATCGATGAGAATGTGTATCGATTATAGAGAATTGAATAAGGTTACAATTAAGAATCGATACCCATTACCTAGGATTGATGATCTTTTTGATCAATTGCAAGGAGCTAGGTATTTCTCTAAGATAGATTTAAGATCCGGATACCATCAGTTGAAAGTACAAGAAGAAGACATACCTAAAACTGCTTTCAGAACTAGGTATGGTCATTATGAGTTTACAGTCATGCCCTTTGGATTAACGAATGCCCCAGCAGCATTCATGGACATGATGAATCGTATCTGTAAACCATACTTGGATAAATTTGTAATCGTTTTCATCGACGATATACTTATTTACTCCAAAAGCCAAAAAGAACATTGTGAGCATTTACATGTTCTCTTAACTTTGTTAAGAACCGAAAGGCTTTATGCCAAATTATCAAAATGTGAATTCTGGCTGCAAGAAGTACAATTCTTAGGTCATGTGGTAAATCACGAAGGTATCCATGTAGATCCTGCTAAGATAGATGCAATTACGAAGTGGAAAGTTCCACAAACAGCTATGGAGATAAGAAGTTTTCTAGGCTTAGCTGGATACTATAGACGATTTATCAAAGATTTTTCTAAGATAGCTGTACCATTAACTAAGTTAACCTGTAAAACTGCTAAGTTTGAATGGGGACCTAGACAAGAAGAAGCCTTTAAGATTTTAAAGCATAGGTTGACAAATGCACCAATCTTAGCTTTACCCGAAGGAACAGAAGATTTTGAAGTATATTGTGATGCTTCAAAATTGGGATACGGATGTGTGTTAATGCAACGCAAAAAGGTAATTGCGTATGCCTCTAGACAATTGAAAAAGCACGAAGAAAATTATACGACTCATGATCTAGAATTAGGAGCCATAATTTTTGCCCTTAAGATATGGAGACATTATCTGTATGGAAGTAAGTTTACTGTCTATACCGATCATAAAAGTTTAAGATATATATTTGGGCAAAAAGAATTAAACATGAGGCAAAGAAGATGGATGGAGATGCTAAGCGATTACGACTGTGATATCCAATATCACGAAGGAAAGGCAAATGTAGTTGCAGATGCCTTAAGTCGTAAGTATCATGAGAAACAGAAACAAGTCCGTGCTCTGAGGTTAAATCTACAAGTAGATTTAATGGCACAAATTAAAGAAATTCAGAAAGCAGCAATCCAAGACGATGCTGAAGGAATGAAAGGTTACCTAAAAGAATTAGAACAAGGAAATGATGGAATTTGGAAATTCCATAAGAAACGAATTTGGGTACCTAAGTAAGGAGAATTAAGGAATAAGATTTTAGAAGAAGCTCATAAATCTAGGTATACCATGCACCCAGGAAACAATAAGATGTACCAAGATTTAAGAAATAATTTCTGGTGGATAGGAATGAAAAAGGATATAGCGGAATACGTATCCAAGTGCTTAACTTGTTCACAAGTTAAAGCTGAACACCAGAAACCTTCAGGACTACTACAACAGTTAGAAATGCCTGTATGGAAATGGGAACTTATAACAATGGACTTTGTTACAAAGTTACCCAAAACCAAAAGAGGTAATGATGCGATTTGGGTAATCGTAGACCGATTAACCAAGTCAGCTCATTTTCTACCAATGAAAGAAACCTTTAGTATGGAAAGGTTAGCACAACTCTACGTGGACGAAGTAGTATCCCTACATGGAGTTCCGCTCTCCATTGTATCGGATAGAGATAGTCGATTTACTTCGCATTTCTGGAAAAGTTTTCAGAAAGCAATGGGAACTCGACTAAATCTAAGTACTGCTTATCATCCACAAACAGACGGACAGAGTGAAAGGACCATACAAACGTTAGAAGACATGCTCCGAGCATGTGTAATTGACTTTGGTGGTAATTGGGATAACCATTTGCCATTAATTGAATTCTCCTATAACAATAGTTATCATTCAAGCATCGAAGCTGCACCATTTGAAGCACTCTACGGACGTAAGTGCAGAACTCCAGTATGTTGGGCAGAAATCGGAGAAAGTCAATTATCAGGTCCTGAAATTGTACAAGAAACTACTGACAAGATAACTCAAATCAAGGAAAGACTAAAAACAGCTCGAGATCGTCAAAAGAGCTATGCAGACAATCGTCGCAAGCCTTTAGAATTTCAAATCGGAGATAAAGTACTTTTAAAAGTTTCTCCTTGGAAAGGAGTAGTACGATTCGGTAAGAAAGGAAAGCTAAGTCCAAGATACGTTGGACCATTCCCCGTGATTCAACGAATAGGACCAGTTGCTTATCGTTTACAACTACCAGAAGAATTAGCTGGAGTACATGATGTATTTCATGTATCCAATCTTAAGAAATGCTTAGCAGACGAATCCCTGGTAGTACCTCTTCAAGATGTAGAGGTGAACGAAAAGTTAAAATTTATAGAGAAACCACTACAGATTGAAGATAGAAAGGTCAAGTTTCTCAAGCACAAACGACTAGTGCTAGTAAAGGTCAAATGGAATTCAAGAAGGGGACCAGAATACACTTGGGAACTGGAATCAGAAATGAAGCAAAAGTACCCTCATCTATTCCAGTAAATCTCGAGGACGAGATTTTTCTTAAGGTGGGGAGGATGTAACAACTGCCACTAAAATCTATAATTAGGATGGTAATTAGGTAATAAGGAAACCCTAATTGAGAAACCCAAGTAATTCTGCACTAACCCTAAAATTTCCAGAATAATCAGAATCAGGATCAGGGCCCCTAAAACTCAGGGGGGGCAAAACCCTAGCTACGATTATCATCATAACTCTCTGTCGAAATAGAATTTTAAAAATCTATCGACTCAGCAAGCCTACACACGCAAAAACCTAGTCTATGAAAATAGGGTGGTCACTCGCGTAGCGCGACGCCTAAAGGGGTACCCCCTCGCGCTACGCGACGGTGACAAATTTTCAGTATAAATAGCAGGGGTTGGGACTTGAAATCTGGCACTTGAACGACGTTAAAATTCATAATATACGTCGAGTTATAAGTAAAACAGTCCAACACACACACAATTATCGAAACGCTGCCGCACTCAGGGTAATAACTCGATCGCTATTACGATTCAACGTCCGATCGATTATAACTATCCAACGATAGTCCGGGTGCTGCTCAACTGAGCTTGTACTTTGATTATTCGTCGTGATTTCGACTTGAATATTAGAGTGCTGTTCGAATTCGGACTATGCTCTGTTATTCGTTGTGAATCCGATTGAATTATCGAGTATTGCACTGATTAATCGTTGTGAAGGTTTAATCTCGTGAATTGACGTAACTGCTGTATTAGTTACTAACCTGTGTGTGTGCATTGTGTTAAATTAGGTTTAAGCAAGGCTAATCAGTAGGCTTATATCTATTGCTCGTTAATCTGCAATGTGAGTCATTCTTCTTTTTAAATTGTTTTCTCACAGTTTGTGAGTAAGTATTACAATACCTCAAATTATTTTCAAGGTTATAATTACAGGGATTAAGTCTTTGTAAATCACCAAATTACAGCTGGTATGTGGGGTATTGTGCACAGTACTGTTATTATCACTCTATGTGAGTGAATATTACTCTATGTGAGTTATTATTACTCTGTGTGAGTACACCGTCACTATTTGGGCAACGGGACCCAATAGTGGTATGACCACAGTCACAGAAATGAATCGAGTGACAAATACCCATTCTTGATAATTGGTTGATAGAAACATTGTAATCGCTCTTAATACTGTAAATTATAACTAACGGGTCGTTTTAGAAAAACAGAATGATTCACTCAGTATTTCCCCGCTGACAAAACCTTTTTCAAACATGTTTCAGGTGATCTGTGTGATCCAGGAAAAGTGCAGTAAAGCACTATCAAGCTCAGAGAAGTGGCTCAGTGTAAATAAATGAATAAAACGTGTTTTGAAAAATAAAGATTTCTATGTGAAATCAACTTATTGTAAATTATGGGATGTATCCCTTAAACTTGGTGTAATATATTAAACGAGCATATTTCACGGATAAAAGATCCTGTTATAAAAAGACTTCCGCTGCCGCATTAATTAAATACCACGGGAGCTGTCTCGCGGTCCCCCGACTCCGTCCAGGGTGGGTCGGGGAGCCGTGACAGCGAAGGTGGTATCAGAGCTAATAATTAAATTGAGCCACTGATCGAGCCACTGATTAAGCCTAAATTAAAGCATTTTGGACCACGATACTTAATTTTACTAATTGTTATTTTGTGATTATTTGTTTTATTAACTGATTATTTGATAGTTACAGTATGGGTAAACAAAAGTTGTCTGTTATCTACCACAAACTAGATGTGGCATCTTCTTCTAGAAATCCGGTAAATCTAGAAGAAGGAATCTTTGTCCGCAAGGCAAACTATGAGAATCCACTTTCCCCAGAGAAAAGGGATTCGATACTTAAAAAGAGTCAGGAGACAAAGAAACCCCGAACCAAGAGAATTAGGTTTAACCCCGAAGTTCAAGAGTTGGGTAATAGTACACCTTGGGAAGATAAAATAGACGGGAAATGGGCAAATCTCTATATGCTAGCTACTGTAGCAGAAAATGCTAATCTTTAAATATCCGATAAGTTGGGTCTAGTAAGAGAAATCACAATCCCGTAAATAAATAAAGTTCTTTGTCCGCAAGGCAAACTATGAGAATCCACTTTCCCCAGAGAAAAGGGATTCGATACTTAAAAAGAGTCAGGAGACAAAGAAACCCCGAACCAAGAGAATTAGGTTTAACCCCGAAGTTCAAGAGTTGGGTAATAGTACACCTTGGGAAGATAAAATAGACGGGAAATGGGCAAATCTCTATATGCTAGCTACTGTAGCAGAAAATGCTAATCTTTAAATATCCGATAAGTTGGGTCTAGTAAGAGAAATCACAATCCCGTAAATAAATAAAGTCCTAAGTGTGTTTATTTCTGTTGTTCTTTGTATAAATTAGTATGCAATAAAACTTCAGTATTTTGTTTGTTAAACTTTGTTCCAAAGTTTTAACATTGCATTTTACATATATGCTATGCAGCATGAATGAGATGTCGGAAACATTCCAGAATCTCAACTTATATCCAGTGCCTATCGAAGTCTCTCACGACTTTACTGGTTACATTGCTGACATAGAAGAACCTGTGGAATTCCAAGCTCCACCGCTGGAAAAAGCCAAACCTAAAAAGAAGAGAAGATATGTAGGGTGGAGGAAAGTGCGCCGTAGGAAAACTACCACTAGGAAACTCCCTAAAATAGAAAATCCGGTGAGTGTGAGCAAGGGAAAGGAAATAGAAACTGGAGAAGGTTCGAAATCACCTGAAAAAGAAATAAGAATAGATCTGAAACAAAAGGGAATAGAGATTGGCGAAAGCTCTAAACAGTCTGAGGAAATCACGTTCCAGGACGAAATAGATCGCCTACTAGAGAATTGTGATGTTTTAGAGCCTATCAACGATAATCTCTTTTCTTACCCGGCTACAGTTCAATTCCCACTAAACCTAGGACCAGCTATTCCAGACCCACTAGTTCATACCAGACCATTAGGCCAAATGGAGGAATGGTGGACTAATGATTGGCAATTCCAAAACATAGTTAACAGTCCTTATAGTTTCCTTCCACAATTTGACCCAGAACCACTCCCAAATCCTCCCATGAGTAATGAAAACCTAGCTGAACTCCGTCAGTTCGGTGAAGAACTGATAGGTACAGGTAATAGGATCAGGGAAATGGGGGAGCATCTAACTTGGAAGTACGATGAGAGGGAGCACCGTTACTAGAACCGTCAGTTAAACCACAGAAAGCCGTATTATATGATAGTAACTTAAAATTCTGTAAAATGGGCAATAAAACTCTGTAAAATACGGTGTGTATGGATGCATATACAATATACTAACAAAGTAAAAGTCAAGAAATCGACAATTTTGGTTATATTCGTATGATGTGATAATCTATGTGTATCTATGTGAATTTTGTCATTGATAAGTTAGACACTAATAATTTTACTAATTAGCAGATGGAAAACGCTAATAATGAACCAATTAATGAAGAAAATCAATCTGAGCAAGAACAGGAAGATCAATATATAACTCGACAAGATATCGAGCATTTTATCGCCCAAGGGATAGCTCATGCTATTCCAGAAATTGTAGCTGCTGTTCGAAAACCTGCCAAACCACAATTAATTCCTAGTAAACGTATTCCAGAAGATAACGGCAGTAACAGCATAAATGGAGGCGGTAATCATGACGATCATGATCCGCAGCAGGCCCCACTCCCTAAAAGAATGAAAGCTGCAACGCCTGGTTGCACTTATAAAGAATTTCTTGCTTGCAAACCCGCTGAATTTGCAGGTAACGAAGGGGCAACTGCAACACTGCGTTGGTTAGAGAAAACCGAGGCAGTAATTGCAATAAGCAAATGTGCCGATGGAGACCAGGTGATGTATGCATCAAATCTATTCAAAGAAGGAGCACTCGAATGGTGGAACACGGTCCTCCAGGCAAAAGGAAGAAGGATAGCTTATGCAATGAGTTGGGAAGAATTTAAGAGTTTAGTAGAAAGAAAATTCTGTCCCGAATACGAGAAGGAACAAATGGCAAACAAGTTCCTAAGTCATCGTATGTTAGGCGTAGATTGTCGGGGCTATACTTCGACATTCTTTGAATACGCAAGGGTAGTGCCATCACTGGCTTCGCCAGAACCGGTACTTATCTCTCGTTACATCTGGGGGTTAATTAGTGAAATCCGAAACATCGTTAAAGCTGCGAGACCTCATACTATTGACGATGCTGTAGAATTAGCTAATACCCTAACAGATGAATTGGTACGCACAAGAGAGGAAGATCGCAAGAAGGAATTAGCTCACAAGATTACCCAAGGATTTCGTATGGGTAATGTCAAGAAGAGAGGAACCGGACAATCTTCATCATCTCTTTTCTGCAAAGTTTGCAAAAAGAAGCATTATGGACAATGCAATATGGTTTGCAATTTTTGCAAAATGAAAGGACATCGGGAAGAAGACTGCAGGAAGAAAACAAAAGTTTGTTACAATTGCAGAGAGAGGGGACACTTTCAATCTGAATGTCCTAAGTTAGCTAAACCTATAGTTAACCAAGCCAGACCCACGGAAGGAACAACCAAGAAAAATGCTCGTGCATTCCAGCTGACCACTCAAGAGGCCGAACTCATTCCAGATGTGATAGCCGGTACGTTCTTAGTTCACAACGTATTTGCAAAAATATTATTTGACTCTGGTGCGAACCAAAGTTTTATAAATACTTTATTTTGCCAAGATCTTAAGTTACCTTTAACCCCTCTTAGGCAAATTTTCACAGTTGAAACCGCAGAAGGAAATTCTGTGAACATAGATAAAATCTGGCAAGGAGGAAAAATAGAGTTATTAGGCCATAAGTTTTCTGCAAATTTGTTACCAATGAATTTAGCAGGATTCGATGTAGTATTAGGAATGGATTGGTTAATAGCCAACCATGCTCGAATCCTATGTGATAAAAATGCAGTAGAAATTCAAACCCCTACAGGAGAAGTAATTTTAATTACTGGAAATAGACCTCGAAAGCCACTAAAATTCATCTCAGTAATGAAATTGGCTAGTTATTCGAGAAAACAGGAAATGGTGTATATGATTTCAGTAATCATTAACACTAAGGATAAGGAACTTCAGGATATCCCGGTAGTGTCAGAATACCCAGACGTTTTTCCAGAAGAATTACCTGGATTACCACCTGATAGGGAAGTAGAGTTTAGAATTCATTTAATTCCAGGAACTGCACCAATAGCTAAAGCACCATATAGATTAGCACCTACCGAAATGCTAGAATTGAAAAAGCAATTAGATGAATTATTAAGCAAAGGATTCATACAACCTAGTTCATCCCCTTGGGGTGCACCGGTACTGTTTGTGAAAAAGAAAGATGGATCGATGAGAATGTGTATCGATTATAGAGAATTGAATAAGGTTACAATTAAGAATCGATACCCACTACCTAGGATTGATGATCTTTTTGATCAATTGCAAGGAGCTAGGTATTTCTCTAAGATAGATTTAAGATCCGGATACCATCAGTTGAAAGTACAAGAAGAAGACATACCTAAAACTGCTTTCAGAACTAGGTATGGTCATTATGAGTTTACAGTCATGCCCTTTGGATTAACGAATGCCCCAGCAGCATTCATGGACATGATGAATCGTATCTGTAAACCATACTTGGATAAATTTGTAATCGTTTTCATCGACGATATACTTATTTACTCCAAAAGCCAAAAAGAACATTGTGAGCATTTACATGTTCTCTTAACTTTGTTAAGAACCGAAAGGCTTTATGCCAAATTATCAAAATGTGAATTCTGGCTGCAAGAAGTACAATTCTTAGGTCATGTGGTAAATCACGAAGGTATCCATGTAGATCCTGCTAAGATAGATGCAATTACGAAGTGGAAAGTTCCACAAACAGCTATGGAGATAAGAAGTTTTCTAGGCTTAGCTGGATACTATAGACGATTTATCAAAGATTTTTCTAAGATAGCCGTACCATTAACTAAGTTAACCTGTAAAGCTGCTAAGTTTGAATGGGGACCTAGACAAGAAGAAGCCTTTAAGATTTGAAAGCATAGGTTGACAAATGCACCAATCTTAGCTTTACCCGAAGGAACAGAAGATTTTGAAGTATATTGTGATGCTTCAAAATTAGGATACGGATGTGTGTTAATGCAACGCAAGAAGGTAATTGCGTATGCTTCTAGACAATTGAAAAGGCACGAAGAAAATTATACGACTCATGATCTAGAATTAGGAGCCATAATTTTTGCCCTTAAGATATGGAGACATTATCTGTATGGAAGTAAGTTTACTGTCTATACCGATCATAAAAGTTTAAGATATATATTTGGGCAAAAAGAATTAAACATGAGGCAAAGAAGATGGATGGAGATGCTAAGCGATTACGACTGTGATATCCAATATCACGAAGGAAAGGCAAATGTAGTTGCAGATGCCTTAAGTCGTAAGTATCATGAGAAACAGAAACAAGTCCGTGCTCTGAGGTTAAATCTACAAGTAGATTTAATGGCACAAATTAAAGAAGTTCAGAAAGCAGCAATCCAAGACGATGCTGAAGGAATGAAAGGTTACCTAAAAGAATTAGAACAAGGAAATGATGGAATTTGGAAATTCCATAAGAAACGAATTTGGGTACCTAAGCAAGGAGAATTAAGGAATAAGATTTTAGAAGAAGCTCATAAATCTAGGTATACCATGCACCCAGGAAACAATAAGATGTACCAAGATTTAAGAAATAATTTCTGGTGGATAGGAATGAAAAATGATATAGCGGAATACGTATCCAAGTGCTTAACTTGTTCACAAGTTAAAGCTGAACACCAGAAACCTTCAGGACTACTACAACAGTTAGAAATGCCTGTATGGAAATGGGAACTTATAACAATGGACTTTGTTACAAAGTTACCCAAAACCAAAAGAGGTAATGATGCGATTTGGGTAATCGTAGACCGATTAACCAAGTCAGCTCATTTTTACCAATAAAAGAAACCTTTAGTATGGAAAGGTTAGCACAACTCTACGTGGACGAAGTAGTATCCCTACATGGAGTTCCGCTCTCCATTGTATCGGATAGAGATAGTCGATTTACTTCGCATTTCTGGAAAAGTTTTCAGAAAGCAATGGGAACTCGACTAAATCTAAGTACTGCTTATCATCCACAAACAGACGGACAGAGTGAAAGGACCATACAAACGTTAGAAGACATGCTCCGAGCATGTGTAATTGACTTTGGTGGTAATTGGGATAACCATTTGCCATTAATTGAATTCTCCTATAACAATAGTTATCATTCAAGCATCGAAGCTGCACCATTTGAAGCACTCTACGGACGTAAGTGCAGAACTCCAGTATGTTGGGCAGAAATCGGAGAAAGTCAATTATCAGGTCCTGAAATTGTACAAGAAACTACTGACAAGATAACTCAAATCAAGGAAAGACTAAAAACAGCTCGAGATCGTCAAAAGAGCTATGCAGACAATCGTCGCAAGCCTTTAGAATTTCAAATCGGAGATAAAGTACTTTTAAAAGTTTCTCCTTGGAAAGGAGTAGTACGATTCGGTAAGAAAGGAAAGCTAAGTCCAAGATACGTTGGACCATTCCCCGTGATTCAACGAATAGGACCAGTTGCTTATCGTTTACAACTACCAGAAGAATTAGCTGGAGTACATGATGTATTTCATGTATCCCATCTTAAGAAATGCTTAGCAGACGAATCCCTGGTAGTACCTCTTCAAGATGTAGAGGTGAACGAAAAGTTAAAATTTATAGAGAAACCACTACAGATTGAAGATAGAAAGGTCAAGTTTCTCAAGCACAAACGACTAGTGCTAGTAAAGGTCAAATGGAATTCAAGAAGGGGACCAGAATACACTTGGGAACTGGAATCAGAAATGAAGCAAAAGTACCCTCATCTATTCCAGTAAATCTCGAGGACGAGATTTTTCTTAAGGTGGGGAGGATGTAACAACTGCCACTAAAATCTATAATTAGGATGGTAATTAGGTAATAAGGAAACCCTAATTGAGAAACCCAAGTAATTCTACACTAACCCTAAAATTTCCAGAATAATCAGAATCAGGATCAGGGCCCCTAAAACTCAGGGGGGGCAAAACCCTAGTTACGATTATCATCATAACTCTCTGTCGAAATAGAATTTTAAAAATCTAACGACTCAGCAAGCCTACACACGCAAAAACCTAGTCTATGAAAGTAGGGTGGTCACTCGCGTAGCGCGACGCCTAAAGGGGTACCCCCTCGCGCTACGCGACGGTGACAAATTTTCAGTATAAATAGCAGGGGTTGGGACTTGAAATCTGGCACTTGAACGACGTTAAAATTCATAATATACGTCGAGTTATAAGTAAAACAGTCCAACACACACACAATTATCGAAACGCTGCCGCACTCAGGGTAATAACTCGATCGCTATTACGATTCAACGTCCGATCGATTATAACTATCCAACGATAGTCCGGGTGCTGCTCAACTGAGCTTGTACTTTGATTATTCGTCGTGATTTCGACTTGAATATTAGAGTGCTGTTCGAATTCGGACTATGCTCTGTTATTCGTTGTGAATCCGATTGAATTATCGAGTATTGCACTGATTAATCGTTGTGAAGGTTTAATCTCGTGAATTGACGTAACTGCTGTATTAGTTACTAACCTGTGTGTGTGCATTGTGTTAAATTAGGTTTAAGCAAGGCTAATCAGTAGGCTTATATCTATTGCTCGTTAATCTGCAATGTGAGTCATTCTTCTTTTTAAACTGTTTTCTCACAGTTTGTGAGTAAGTATTACAATACCTCAAATTATTTTCAAAGGTTATAAATACAGGGATTAAGTCTTTGTAATCACCAAATTACAGCTGGTATGTGGGGTATTGTGCACAGTACTGTTATTATCACTCTATGTGAGTGAATATTACTCTATGTGAGTTATTTCTACTCTGTGTGAGTACACCGTCACTATTTGGGCAACGGGACCCAATAGTGGTATGACCACAGTCACAGAAATGAATCGAGTGACAAATACCCATTCTTGATAATTGGTTGATAGAAACATTGTAATCGCTCTTAATACTGTAAATTATAACTAACGGGTCGTTTTAGAAAAACAGAATGATTCACTCAGTATTTCCCCGCTGACAAAAACTTTTTCAATCATGTTTCAGGTGATCTGTGTGATCCAGGAAAAGTGCAGTAAAGCACTATCAAGCTCAGAGAAGTGGCTCAGTGTAAATAAATGAATAAAACGTGTTTTGAAAAATAAAGATTTCTATGTGAAATCAACTTATTGTAAATTATGGGATGTATCCCTTAAACTTGGTGTAATATATTAAACGAGCATATTTCACGGATAAAAGATCCTGTTATAAAAAGACTTCCGCTGCCGCATTAATTAAATACCACGGGAACTGTCTCGCGGTCCCCCGACTCCGTCCAGGGTGGGTCGGGGAGCCGTGACAGCGAAGGTGTCACCTTCGCTGTCACGGCTCCCCGACCCACCCTGGACGGAGTCGGGGGACCGCGAGACAGTTCCCGTGGTATTTAATTAATGCGGCAGCGGAAGTCTTTTTATAACAGGATCTTTTATCCGTGAAATATGCTCGTTTAATATATTACACCAAGTTTAAGGGATACATCCCAA